>NC_067490.1:49588567-49703567 GCF_947179515.1 Apodemus sylvaticus | reverse complement strand
AGTGATAAAGTACATTGATGTAGTTATCTGTACAGTGAATAAAGTCAATTTTAGAAAATATAATCTTGACCTCTATCTGCAATAGCAGATTACCAACCCATGTCCTAGCCCACACTCTGCCTACCTCCCTGAGGGCCTACCTTCTACCTGGGAAAACCATGTGAGACATCCCTGCCTGGTGTGCTCCCAGAAAGCTCAGCAAGCAGTCTGACAGTCTGCCCTGTCCTTTCTGAGCTCCACCTTTTCTCTGGTGCAGTCTCAGATTTGCACTCTACAGGCTAGCCAATAACTCTGCTTACATCTTGGGAAGCCAGTGGCCACCTCGGACAATGAGTACCAGAGGCCTGCTACTCCCAGGCCAACCAAAATTAAACAACCTATGGCTAAAGGCAAATGCAAGAACACAATAAACAAAAGCCACTGTTTTTGTGATTGTTGTAACACAAGCAGAACCCAGCTCTCAAAATACAGCAATCCCTGGATATCCTAACACACCTTAGGAGCAAGACTATGACCTTAAATCTCATGTTATGAAGATGATAAAGACCTTTAAAAAGGGAATAAACAAATAAATCCCTTAAAGAAATATAATCAAACATGTGAAGAAAATGAATAAAAATTTTCAAGAAATAAAAATAGAAATAGAACAAAAAAAAATAGAAATAGAGAAGAGACATAGAGGCAACCTTGGAGTAGAAAATCTGGGAAAAAGAGCAGGAGCTACAGACTTAAGCATCACCAACAGAAAACAAGAAATAGAAGAGAGAATCTCAGGCACAGAAGATACCATAGAATAACTTAATACATGACAGAAAATGCTAAATCTGAAAGATTTTAAATACAATACAGCCAGGAAATTTGGGACACTGTGAAAAGATCAAACCTAAAAATAATAGGAGTAGAAGAAGGAATAGATTCCCAGTTCAAAGGCCCAGAAAATGTCTTTAACAAAAATCATAGAAAACTTAACTAACATAAAGAGAGACTATAATCATATAAGAAACTTACAGAATACTAAATAGATGTTACCAAAATGAAAATCCTCCTTCCACTTAATAAAACACTAATTATATAGAACATATAAATAATATTAAAAGCTATAAGGGGGAAAAGCCAAGTATTAAATAAAGACAGACAGGTTAAAATTACACCTGATTTCTCAACAATAAAGGTCTGGAACAGACCCTAGAAAACCACAAATTTCAGCCCAGCCTGTATGGAGAAACCAAAGACATTCCATGACAAAATCAAATTTAAACAATATTTTTTAACCAATCTATCCCAACAGAGGATGCTAGAAAGAAAAGTCCAATACAAGGAGGATAACTGCACCCAAGAAAACACAACTTGGATCAGGAACTGTTCCCAAAGTCTTGCTTGTCTGTATAAGCCTGCAGTGGTAGAAGATACACCTAAGGGATGTAAAATAAATAAATAAATAAATAAATAAATAAATAAATAAATAAATAAATAAATAAATAGATAGATAGATAAATAGATAAATAAATGGAGACAAAGTGTCTCCCTCTTAAAATTAAATAAGAAAGAAGATAAGATCTCAATATATATGAGCAAAACCTGGGAGGGCAGCATCGCTAAAGTAACTATCATTTGCATGATATATTTGCCATCTTGGAGGCTTACTACTGAATAAGTTCACCTAGTTCTTTCTGAACTCTGGTTGGCTAGTTCAACACAGCTGTTCTGAGTCAAACTTTTCTCTAACATGACTGATTCAAGCTGGCTTCTCTCAGCTTTTCAGGGAATTGCTCTGCATTGCCTCAAACTAACTCTAGGCAACTCGGTCTAATGTTCTGAATCCTTGTTATTCTCTAGCTTCTGCTGCCTCTGCTGACCTGCCTTTTACGGCATGAACTCAGAAATGAACTCAACTCCGCTGAGCTGCACTCACTGTACTGACTCCAAGAGACTGAATCACGTTCCTTGCACTGCTCTTCCATAGCTTCTCTTTCTTGTGCTGTTCTCCTCAGAGTTGTGCACATTCTGACTCACTCTGTCATATCTTCCTCTGATTCATCTTTTGACTGTCCCCCAGTTGCACATCACTTTCAAACATGGCTGCTTCTTTCTATAAACTGATCTTGCTAATGTATTAAGGGTGTGTCTTTATTCCAACTAGAAGGACTAGTGTGTCATTCTTGCAGAAGATCGTTAGATGTGGTCCCTGCCAGAGCAGCCATGTTGCTGGACTAAAATTCCTCCACACAGCCTGAAGTGGCTTTTTATTTTCTATTTCTCAACACCCAGTCCTCCAGATTTTTTCACTTTCTACTTAATTCTGTGCATTGCTTTCCTCTAGTTTGGATGACACTATTGGAGTCATATTGTTTCTGAGTTTATTTTTATTTCTGTGATAAGAACACCATGAACAAAAGCAACCTGTGGAGGAAAAGGTTTATTCATTGTCCATATCATTGTTGTGAGAGGCTAGAGGAGAAACTCAAGCAAGAATCTGTAGGCAAAGACCTGAAGCAGAACTGTGAAGGAATGCTGATACCAATATTGGCTTGGCACCCACGGCTTGGGCAGCTTGCTTTCCTATATCACCCAGTCAGCTGGCCAGGGTTGGCATTACCCACAGTGGCCTAGACTCTTCTACATCAATCATTAATCAAGTAAATGCCTTAATACTTGCCTAGGGCCAACCTGATAAAGCTAGTTTCTCACTGGCTTGGGTCAAGTTAATAAAGAAGCAAATCCTGCATGGTTTCTGAAACAAATAACCTGTCAGTAAAAACAGAGTAGGCCAGTTATGGCTTTTTCATAAAGCCTGGCCACTAAGGCAAAATGTTGGCAATGTAAAGTAAAAGAGAAGGAAAGAGTCCCAGATGGGATGTTCCTGGTGGTAGTCAGAAGCCAAAGTGACAAGGACCATATGGTGGCTCAGGCATAATGTTAACAGAAGCTGAGAAGGAGGTCACTGTCACAGAAGCAATAAGGGAGACAATGTGTGGAGCAGAGACTGAAGTAAAGGCCACCCAGAGACTGCCCTACCTGGGGATTCATCCTATAAATAGTCACCAAACCCAGACACTACCACAAGAAGCGTATAGCAAAAGGAACATAACATGGTTGTCTCCAGAGGGGCCCTTCCAGAGCCTTACAAACACAGAGGCAGAGACTAGCAGCCAACTATTGTACTGGGTGTGTGGACCCCAATGGAGGAGCTGGAAGGTGGTCCAGAAGAGCTGAAGGGGTTTACAGCCCCACAGGAAGAACAATGACTTCTGCTATCCAGATGTCCCAAGACTCCCAGGGACTGAACCATCAACCAAGGGGTACACATGGATCCAGCCAAAAATGTGGCAGAGGGAGGCCATTTTGGGCATCAGTAGGAGGAGTGGTCCTTGGTCAGGCAAAGGCTCAGTAAAGGCCCCAACAAAGGGGGAGAGGTGGGAGTGTGTCTGGTGGAGGGCCATATATGTGGAGGCAGGAGTTGGGAGAAGAGGTTGGGGGTCTTTGGAAAGGGGGGAATCGGGAAAGGTTTTACCATTGACAATGTAAATGAAGAAAATATTCAATACAAAAATAAATAATGATGACATTTGAAGTGAATGTGGAAACCGAGGTGCACATCACTGACAATCAATGGCCTTCCATCTAAATATTCATTGACTGTGGGAGTATAGTTTATTCAGTAATAATATTGTCTTTTGAATAGTACCTATTGTACTATTTCTTTTGAAATAATGCCTATTTGTTCAAAGTTTTTCTGTCTGAAATGAATATATGATGGCGTAGATGGTTTAGTTTGTTAGATTTTTCCTTTTCCTTTCCATTCATGTAAGTATATATATTTACAGAATATGAGCAAGCAGATATAGCATACTGGTAGAACAATTGCCTGACGCTTAGAAGACCGAGTGCAGTCCTCATCTCAGTCCTAGAAAACAAAGGATGGGGATCCTGATACATAATGAATCACCTTAGCAGTCATAACAGAAGCTAGTAATTGACCCAAATTTGGGACATTTAAGAAAAGAAATTCATCAAAATATTGGTATTGGCAATTATACATTTTCATATTTAGATGAGAAAAGAATTGAAAACTAGAAAAAATTCTAAAATAAGTATATATTGTTTTTTTTTACTTTGATCAACTTTATTTAATAAAATTTCATTTATATAAGAAAATATGTAATTTTTCTTTTTGGAATATCCTAAAGGATTGTTGAAATTAAATGAATGCCACCAAATGACATAGTACAATCAAAATTAAGAAGGGAGAAAACATATAAAATTAAATGGAAAAGATGTGTTAATCACAAGATTTAAAATTCAAAATTCTCAATCTGCTTGTACAACTTTTTTGAAGTCTATATTCACATGTAATATTTTCTATGACATACTTAAGATTATTGCAACAGAGAGTTTGAACTCGGCTACCATGACAAAAAAAATCCTTCTGTATCACAATCCCTAAACCTATGGCTAACAGAGCATCTTGGAATAGGAGGGTAAAAGATTTTATGAACCAGAAGCCCAAAATGAGATCTGGAAATAGTGTATTCTATACACAACACAAAAGTTAGACCAATTAAATCTGAACAATATGGTTATATAAATAAGACATGCATAGTGACCACACAAGTCAAAATCCAAACATGGATAGGGAAAAATGTCACAACTCCACACACCTAGATGAAGAGCAACTATCACTCAATGGTGGCCAATAGAGAAAGAAACAATATTCTTCAGGAAGAAACTCCCAGATAGCTTATGTAGTTTAATCCTCTCATCCCTAAACACATGTGCATATATATATATATATATATATACATATATATATATATATGCGTGTATACATATATATATGTATACACATGAGTGACATTAAAGTAAGTAAGTCAGTAGGTTACATGTAGGTTTTATACACACACACACACACACACACACACACACACACATTTGGAGAAGTGATTGTGAATTTGAGGAGTTGGAGGACACAGAAGACCTGGAATAAAGACAAGAGTAGGAATGATGAAATCCAGTAGTCTCATACAAAAATTCTAAAACATTTTAATTAAATAAAACAGGCATGGGAGTTTGGAAGTGGAGAATGAACCACTCGAACAGAACTGAAGGATTCTCTTAATTATGTTGTTCAATGTTATTAAGCTACATTTGCAAGTAGAGCTTATAGACATTATGTTCCTACATCTACCACACAAATGTATGTTGGCATGGTATAGTGACATCAAACTCTCTCCCTAAGGTAACTCCAAATGTGTTGAGATGCAAGCTAGGGAGACAAATTCAATCACTCTTTGTTAAAAGCACCCAAAATGTGTGTGTATGTGTGTGTGTGTGTGTGTGTGTGTGTGTGTGTGTGTGGGCATGAGAGAGAGAGAGAGAGAGAAAGAGAGAGAGAGAGAGAGAGAGAGAGAGAGAGAGAGAGAGAGAGAGAGAGAGAGATCAAAAAATCTTTTTGTGACAATTAGAAGATGGTGGGTCTAGGTGTTCAACATTCCATAAATTACACAAAAAAAACATAAATATTTGAAGTTAGTGGGAAAAACAAGAAAAACTTTTCAAAAAAAAACCCCAATATTATGATAAGGATTTGAATGAACCAAAAAAAACCATATTCTAATCACAGCACAGCCAATGGATTTGTTATGAATTTCTATATAAAGCTTTCTTTCTTTGGAGCTAATTATTGTATCAAAAATGAAATTAAAAAACACCTGCCATTCTTACCCAAGGGAATCCTGTAAAGAACAAGGGAAAATATTAATCTTAAGATCTTGATAATTCAATATACAAACATACATACTATGCTACTAAAACTAGTATAATTACAGGATTATATCCTCAGAATGTTAGAAATCAGTCACAATATCTTAAAAGTCTTCAGCTTTAAAGTAAACATATGGGTAAGAATAGTTGCAAGATGCCAAGCTGAACAAGCTGTATTTTCTTAGAGGTGTTCCTAAATATAATATTTAAAACATAATGAAGAGATAAAATAGGTCCACACAAAAAGAAATAATAAATATAGGCTTATTATCAAGAAATGATTTGAATGTAAGTGAAGGAATAAGCATAGACCTGAATTTGATTTAGGTATATGCTGAACTATGCATAACTAAGAGGCATTATTTGTTATAGGGTGAAACATTGAAAAGGGGCTGGTGAAGCTAAATCTGGGTGTACCTCCCGGGCCCATGCTCCCAAAATTAAGCCTCACATTCAAATCATATTTACAAATTCCTTGGCCATATAGTTAGATATTCTAGATCATAACTAAGAATAACCATTTATTTTAACCTACATTTTCCCACATGGTTGATCACCTGTGCTAAGGAACCATGCATCTGGGCAATCATCTCATCACCTCTTTTTCCAGCTACTCTGTCCTTTCTCTTGTCCACCCCCCACCAGGTAACTCATAACCCACCTACCTCTAATCCCTCCAGTAACTGGAGGTAACCAATTTTATTTAACTGGTAGGAGTAGTTTTAAGTCAAGGAATAAGGTTCAGACAACAAAATCTTGTAAATGTGTGAATGTACTAGTAAGCCTAGACCTTTCTTCTGGGTACAGAATTTAGCATTACAATACATAACAACAGATAATCCTCCAAAAGGGAAAGGGGTGTCTACTGATTGATGTTATCAATGCGATTAACTTCAAGTATTCTGTCTTCTACATAATGATCCTTAAGGTCTGCAGTAAATGTGTTCATTTCTCAATGCTATAATGACCTTCCAGTTTGAGACGATGAGAAGTTCAAAGATGAGTTGGTATCTACTCTCAGATATGAAGATATCTTACCTTATCAACTGTTTTAAATTATGTCCTAATTACAACTGGTTCTTATATTTAATTTCTACCACACAAGTTCCCCTTTACTCAACTGTTCAGTATTATGTTTTATAAGCTTTATTAACAGAATCATCTTTAAAATGAAGAGTGCCTATAAACTTTTTATGCTATTTCCAGAATATAGTAGTAGAACTTCTGGTGATGAACTTATATAATCATTAAAATTATTGCAAGTTTAAAGTAGTATGAACCTCAACAATAAAAATGCATGTCTGTTGTGAGGTATATCGTATGTGGCTTAAATAACTACAGTGAAGAAGGAAAGGTTATTTGTATGTTTGTCAAACTATATGCTGTTATCTTCATTGGTTTTGTAAATATTATATTGGGAGTGTGTGGTGAAAGGAGATATGAGACAAGAAAAGTTAACAGACCACATATATATTATAAGACTTCCAAAAGATAATGTTAACAAAAATCCTTTTAAGCTTTTTCATGGTCTAACATACAATGAGAAAACGCAGCTCAGACATTAGAATAAACACATGCTGGAACATCCTGTTTGTACACAGGCAACATTTCAATCTCTAGCCAAGTCAACAAGCATGCGAGCAGAGGAGGATGTGGATGGAAGTCACTTGGTACCGGGTTTAAGTAGCATACAGGATCTCTGACACTGTATGCTTAGCTCTGCCATGGGAGTATGAGCCAGGGCATGCCCACAATCCTAGCACTTGGGAGCTAGAAACCTTGATGGTGATAAATTCAAGGTTTTCTTCATGTAAATAGCAAGTTTTAGGAAGAGAGAAGGGGGAGATCTAGGCAATTCACTTATTTTTCTAATGAAAAGAAAAAATCCATAATCAGAATTTTCACATGGTTCTCAGTACACACATGCATTGCTAAGAGGGAATTAGAATAGAGACAGTAGGCTTGAAATATTATTACACACTTCTCTTTCTTTGCAGCTAACCCTCGCCTGTCATTCTTTTCTTGCTCAGTCATTTGAATAGAGGTGGCATTTTGTAAAATTTGGTAAGATTTTTCCAAAGAATTTCACAATGTAGAGAGAAGTTACCCACCCAAAACCATGTGCTCTGTATGGAAAATAACATATGATTAACAAAAGAGTGAAGAATACAGAGGTCCAATTTAAAGTCTTAACCCATAAGCATGAAGAAGATGGTCTTCAAAGAGGTGATAGACTAGAGCTAATGAGTACATGCTAATTGATTATTCTGTAGCATGTGCTCTGCAAAATGTGCTATTCTGCAATCACCATGTAAACATCAAGTATGCTAGAGAGTTTAGTCTGCAATTAGTCATCCTAAAAATAACCTGTAAGTATTATGAAAATTAAGGTTTCTTTTTGATACAACAAAGATAAACAGAACTATGGTTGTATTTCTATGGATATTGTCTTCCAGTTTAAAATAGAAAAACATATTTAACATTCATAATAAATAGACAATAAACTTGCATTGTTTATCATTTGCTTTGAGTAAGTCTAGAACTTAGTTATAATTCCACAGCAAGGTGTATTAGCTTTCCAAGGCCACATGGGACTCATTTTTTCAGTCCTCCACTGTAATGGACTTCTAGTGGCCTCCTTAAGCACCTCACTATAGACAAAGTGAATTAGGCAACAGGGAAAACCCAGCTCATTAGGACCCAATGTGCTGTACTTAGAATTAAATTAAAGAGTCTCACCTCATCAAACTCAAGAGCCCACCATAACAGACATGGATGAACAAGGGCCATTGTTTCAACACAGGAGAAAACTCTATCTTCTGGATTTTGAGTGTACACAGAATAACCTTCTTCTTTCATATTTTGGGTCAATGCACAAGGTCATCAGAGTTTTCCAAAGGTTATATTGTAGAGGTTTATACAGTTGTTCTGGGATTTCGCTGCTCAGTGTGTGTGTCAGGATATTTCTTGCCATGTTTCACCCAAATACTAATAGCGCAGGTCTGTGCTTAGACTGTAAAATCAGGAAGGCAATGTAGGGCTACAAACCAGGAGTGAATCAGGGCATACAGAGGGATGTTAAATTGGAACTTGTCCAGTGTGTAACTTAGTTCTTGAAATAAATTCTTTGCTTTAACATTCTAAAACATGGGAAAGTGTGTTTTAAAATTCCCTCTGTAGCTCTTCATAGAAAGGTCACTGAAAATAATCAACATAGGAGAAAAATGACTTACTGGAGTTCTCAGATAAGCATTAAAAAAGAAAAGCTCTCAGATCACAACAGAAAAGAAGAAAAAAAAAAACCTCCAGAAAATGGAGGAGATACAAGTGGAGATACTTTTAGAAGAAGAAAGAAAAAGAGGAGGAGGTGGAGGAGGAGGAAGGGTGAGGAGGAGGAGAAGGAGGAGGAGGTGGTAAAGAAGGAGGAGGAGGATGTGAAGGATGTGGAGGAAGAAGGACGAGGAGGAGGAGAAGGAGGAAGAAGGAGGAGGATGTGGAGGAAGAAGGAAGAGGAGGAGGAGGAAGGAAGAGGAAGAGGAGGAGGAGGAGGAGGAGGAGGAGGAGGAAGAGGAAGAAGAAGAAGAAGAAGAAGAAGAAGAAGAAGAAGAAGAAGAAGAAGAAGAAGAAGAAGAAGAAGACACCGTGAAAGAAATTTTAAGTTAAATTTATTTTTAACTGACTCGTAAGGTTTGTTCATGCCCCGTGATACCAAATGATGCTTTGGACCATATATGCATTTAGTAATTTTCAAATGAGGGTAAATATATCTATAACTTTTTGTATGAGGAAAAGTATAGAAAAGGATACAGCAATACAAAGCAAAATCCCTCATATCAAGGCTAGAGAAGGTCACCTAATAGAAAGAAAGGTGTCCAAGGAACAGGCAAAAGAGTCAGAGATATACCATACCAGCTGCTGTTGTTAGAAGTTCCAAAAAAATCCCCAAACTAACAGCTATAATATTTATGCAGAAGACCTGGTGAAGAACAATGCAGGCTCTGTTTGTGCTGTTTCAATGTCTGTGAGCCCATGCTTAGTTGATTCAGTGTGGAAGAATCCCCTTAAGAATTTATAATAGCCAGAAGCCAGAAAGAACCTAGGTATCCCTCAGTGGAGGAATGGATACAAAAAATGTGGTATATATATATATATATATATATATATATATATACAATGGAGTACTATTCAGCCATTAGAAACAATGAATTCATGAAATTCTTAGACACATGGATGGATTTGGAGAACATCATACTAAGTGAGGTAACTAAGTCTCAAAAGATCAATCATGGTATGCACTCACTAATAAGTGGATATTAGCCTAGAAAATTGGAATACCCAAAACATAATCCACACATCAAATGACGTCCAAGAAGAATGGAGGAGTGGCCCCTTGTTATGGAAATACTCAGTGAAGCTGTATAGTGCAATACCAGAACAGGGAAGTAGGAAGGGGTGGATAGGGGAACAGGGAGAGGGAAGAGGGCTTATGGGACTTTCGGGGAGTGGGAAGCCAGAAAAGGGGAAATCCTTTTAAGAATTTGCAAGATTTTACATGAGGTTTCCTAAGGCACAGAAATTTAATTACTCCTATGAGTAAGGTAATCTCTAATACTGATTAGATGCACAAAGCCAGTACCTCCATCAAGGTTATAATTCTAGAAATGCTAAGGAAGCTAAAACCAATCAAGGTGCCTGGAAAAAACTCTCTGATCTGTCTAAAATCATGCAGGACACTCCAAGTTCTCATTCATTTGTTGCATGTGCTGTGATAATGGGCTTTTAATGGTATGGCTACCCTTGAATCATTCCTTCTCCTGTAATACCATACTCATGTCCATGTTACCTTCTGTAAACTCATTGGTTCAAGAAGTAGACATTAGAAGTGGAGTTACTTTAATTTTTTGGCCATTCTTAATTTGAGGATAGGAAACATTTATGTTCTCTCAGAAATAACATCACACAACAGAAAGTCCCACTGAGAAAAGAGTGAACCATGTGTCAAATCTCAGATGTAATGGTAAAACCAAACTTAACTAGCCAGCATTCACCATCTGGGCTGCAGTGACCATCAGATCATCTCAACATTGGACATTTACAGTTGTTTTTCTATAACTAAAGGAGGAATATGAAGTAATGAGAGGTAAATTCTGAAGCATCCTGACCTGGTGATCTTGTTAAAAAGTTTCAGCAGAATAGTAGCATATATTGCCAGGATAAAATCTCTTTGAACTTTTAACAAAGGGCAATGGGGTGCACAGGCTTCCAGTGAGAGTCCTTTAGACCATTCATCCTTCTCTAATAACTCCAAATGCTTTATTGAAATTAAAGACTATTCCTCCACAATCATGCTTTATTTTGACTATGGGGATGAAAGATTAGATAGAACTCCAAGAAAATGGCATTTTATTTCACCATTACTTTTTAATTGAACAGCAAAGAGATATTGTAAGTACTTGCTATGAGACAGGCTATCACAGCATTTTGAATACAAAAACAAAGTATTTTTTAATATTGTCCTTTTTCAGAGTAAGTAGGAATAGCACCTTACTTGGTTTGCTGAGTTTTGACTATGGATTGTCAGTTTTGTGTCAAAAGAAAAATACCCCTTTCATTGCTTTAAATAATCAGGAGAGTTAAACAGATACCATCTACATTTTGTAGTGTGTGAAATAATCCAGAGAGAGTTATGCAATATATCAAATGTTTTTCACTCTTGTGTGATGCACTACAGCCTATAGCTCACTTTTTTCTTTCTTTTCTCAGCACAATATATCCCAACTAAAATGCAGTCTTTTCCAACACACAGACTTGATGTTTGTTTTGTTTTAAACATGATAGCAAAACTGATGTAAGGAGGAAAATGTCACTTGTAGGGGGAATATAAGTCTAAAATGCTGTCATACCACATTCATTTATCATTGCTTCCAAAATAAAGATATAGATTATGGGAAAATGTTCTATTATTATTTGATGTTTTACTTTTAAGTTCCTACTGAAAATGTTGAAGTAAAAGAAGATTTCCACCTTAAATGTCACTCTCTGTCAAAATAAAAAATGCCTCTTGTGTACATGAAGATATGAAATGAATCTAGTTTTGCTTCTCACCATCTAGCAGGTAAGAACACTACCACCCCCATATTGCTATTTGTAATTCTGAGAAGCAACAGCTAGCAAAAAGAGAAAAATGATGTCTTTACTTCAGGCTTCTTAGCTTTACTCTGGAGAACTAATTAATAGATGCTTTCACTTCTCTTCGAAAACAGTGTGTGTTAAATCTCTCAATACAGAGGAATTTCTGGGCCTAGAGGGTGAGTGTATACCCAAATACATGACATTTCTCAGCATTAAGCACTTCTCAGAGATATTCTTAATATATTCACCTATTCAACATGCTTTTAAGAATATTTATTGCATGGTACACATTCCTAAGCCTTGGATACACAAAAAAAATGTAGTGCTATGCATATGGTTTATGGAGAAGTATTTCTGATTTAGGGTGTAAAATCATCCAAGTTGGCATGCAGAATAGGTTCATTAGCACATTGTCTAGGCCTTAAATATTTTGATATATTTTCTGTGCATTTCTTTTGAATGTCATAGTAATAGCTCCATAGAAAGCAAGCAACTTGCATTATTTTAATAATTCTAACTGCACTAATGTCAACTGACAGAGTCATATACTTCCAACCTACATAGTATTAGGAATATGTGGGGAGGGCAGGTTAATTCCTATCAACAGTACACTCAGTAGCCTGCAAAAGTGCTAGAATATGGCCAAAGGGGAGGAGAATATAGAACAGTTCATAAATTTGGGGGGGGGGTTGTTCTTATATTTCTACTTTCCATTACCAAAAAGAAATTGATATAAAAAAAGCCAAGAAGGTAAAACTCTCACTAACCCATGTTTGGCTAAAAACAAAAGTGTCTATCTAAGTGGGCATTGATAAGAAAATAACTTGTCTCCTGACATAGCTTCAGGGGCGCTCCTCCAGATGGAACATTCTCAGAGACTCCCATTAGCAGACATGTGATGTGTCATGTCTCAACCCTGTCTCATCTCTAGCAATGCTGATATCTGGAAGATTTAAAAGTGGTAGCTCCTATGGTCCTCCACTGTAATGTTCATGCATGCGAGAGGACAGTAATTATACATAACTGAAATTTCTTACTTCCTAGTAAGTAATAATATTTGCCAGGGATTCATCGAAATAGTTTGATGCTATATAAAGCCTTATTTTCCTTGAAATTCTACCTAGAAGAATTACCTCTACTGATGTTTTTGCCCAAAGCAATTATGATTGCCAAAGGTTGATTTTCTAGCTCCAGTATGTTGTAAAATATTTGTTAGGTAACACTCTACTTGTAGATGGGACTTTGCCTCCTTCCTGTTTCTTATTCCTGTAACAGTAGACTAGAGCAGCTATATTATATCCAACAAGTCATAATGCATCCCTGTGTCCCCAAGGCACAGCCAGCAGGGGCCTTTTTAATCCTGCGTTGCTTAGACATAACCTCAATTTTTTCAACAGTTTCCAACTTTTTGACAAGCTTTTTCTAGACTTACGTTTGCACCCAGGCTGAAAGTGTTCATTTAATCAGAGCCCTCATTACCTTGAGTGGACAACATGAGCTTAGAAACTAAAACTGCAATGTTAAAGCCTTCATTATCACTGTAATAATGTTACTTCTAGGTCTCTTTAGGAAACACACTCAATATCACACTAAGCCATAAAAAATAAGAAGCATATAAACCACATAATATCAAATGTATATAGAAGGAACTATGCGTACATGAGTATTTGATGTATATAATGAATTCACATGAACATATACACACACACACATGCATGCACACACAATATAATCCAACACAATCTAGTCTCAAAGAATAATTTTGTTCTATTTCCTTTCCATACATGTATAAAAAAAATCACTGACAAATGCGATTTAAATTACTCTCAGTTTATTACCTTATTCCACACATCTAATACTTTTATTGTTACTCAGTCTTAAGAAGAATTTGTCACTGGTATAAGTCTGTAGGTAACCCCTACCAAGTCCTATCATCTCATTGAGGCTGCACAGGATGTGAAAATGTTGTCCTGGGATCAAGCGATTTATTCACAATTGCATTGATAAAATATCTTAGAAGACTCATAAATTAATTTTTAAATGCATTGTTTTATTCAAATTAGCATGCCCATGAACAACACATGAATTTTACTTCTGCTTCAACCAAGAAACTCTGCATGGAATGATTACTTTATGCCATGTAAATAAGCCTTACACAAAGAACAGACTTAAAATTCATTGCTAAAAATACCTAATACCCTAAATACTATATTTAATGAGGAAGTATGGTAACCCCTACTTAATATCTCTAGGACTCCCTCCAAACCTATATATTAAAGCTGAAATTTCACAGTACTAAGCAGAATCAAGTACCTCAGTTAAAACCTGTATTTCAACCAGAGCAGCTCTTACTGGTCTATTTTGATATTAGTCTTTCATTTTAGTAGAAAACCCAAGTAAGAGTTAAAAGTTTGTAATCACTTGCAATCATCACTTGCAGGCCATCCAATTTCTTTGAAAACTCTCTTTTCATTCTTAAAATCTTTTTATGGTGACTACTAGTGAGGTTGACTAACTTGGGACTGTCAGAAAAATAGGAACACCTATTCCATGGCATAATTATGTATATTTAAATAAGAAGATGTGTATTGTGTCCAGCGCAAAGGAGTTTAGAGTAGGCAATCAATAAATGTAATTATTTCCTTCTTTTTCTAGCATACCGGTGAGCATCTAGTTGGGCCTTAATAAGTATTTGTTAAAATGAATTATATCTCTGCATTTTAACACTTAATACCAACCTGCCTTGATTTCTTGAAGATTTATACCCAATTCATTTGATTAATATTTCCAAAGAAGCTAGTTGATTTATAAATTGCTTCTTTTGCATGGCTATTTGTACTTGAAGGAATTGGGTGAGGGAGGAGAAAGCTATAAAGAAAATTTGAGGATATGGGCGGCGGCGGCGGCGGCGGCAGCAGCGGCAGCAGTGGCTGCTCCAGCTGAAGGGCCATCAGCAGTGGAACCAAGGCGTCACAGGGACCAGTTAGGCCCTGCGCCCACGACCACTGACCTTCGCTGACCAGCCGGACAGCAAGCAGCTGCAGTTGTGCGGCGCCTTTCCTGCACGGAGGCCACTTCAGAACTCGGCCTCCCACCAGTCAGGAGAGGAGGATCCATCTTGGTTCCGTACTCCAGGAATCGGACAGACTGAGGTACACAAACATAATCCGAGGCCAACACCGCGGTGGTCTGAGCCCGACGGGCGTTGGCCTGCACCCAGGCCCTGGGCGGGTCGGGGGGCCATCGGGGTGCCAACCCAACCAGGAGGTTTTTTGCCCAGGCCTGCGAGCGCGCCGCCCCCATTTTGCCTGCAGGACGACAGAGAGCTCAGGCGGGCAGACCTGTAACAGGCATAGCCTAAGGCTAACAAAGCGGGGGTCCAGGCCCCAAAAGGCACAGGACTGACCCCAAGAACTGGGCGGCTTGGTGGGCCATCTGTGAGTCAACCCGCCCAGGTGATTGTTAGCAAAGCAGACTCTCCCGGCGCTTTCAGGGAGCGCGGGCGCACACGCCCGCCATCCTAGTCACCTGGCAAACCCAATTAACAGTCAAAGCCGTAGGGGAACTTTGCTCGGACCTTGGCCTCCCAGGCTTTTGCCTGGACTCAGGGACTGGGCGGCCAGGCTAACCTTGTGTGCGATAGCCCGGTTGGCAGATCGGCTGCCCAGCGGAGTGAGCGGAACTCAGGGGAGGTCACAGTAGCATACACCGTCGGCACTCCCTGGGAGTGCACACGGGCTCCATCTGCTCCACAGACACAATCTGGGGCAAGGCCTCAGGCAGAAGCCCTTAGCTCTACTCTCTCCGCTCCCGGATCCAGATCAGTCTGGGCGGCAGCATTACATCTCCAAGTCCTGCAAGTGGCTAGCTGGGCTTCCGGGCGGCCAGCTGAGAGAAGTCAGTGTGCTCCAGTGAATCCAGCGGGCCCCAGCGGGAGCCTTCGGGTGCCTGCTTTGGGATCTGAACAGCCTGGGCAGCAGCACACTGTCTACAAGCAGTGCAGGAGGTAAGCTGTGCACCAGAGGCCAACTGGGAAGGGGCAGCTTGCACTGGTGAGTCCAGCACTGACAAGATAAACTAACACCAGTGAGATCTAGATGGCAAAAGGCAAACGCAGGAACGTCACTAACAGAAATCAAGGCAATATGGCAACATCTGAACCCAATTCTCCTCTACCAACATGTCCTGGATACCCCATCACACCAGTAAAACAAGATTTGGATTTAAAATCACTGGTCATGATGCTGGTACAGGAACACATGAAGGTCATACATAAAGAAATTCAGGAGACAATGGATCAAAAGGTAGAAGCCCTTGCAAGGGAAACACAAAAATCATTGAAAGAAATCCAGGAGAATACAAAAGCCAACAAGGAGGAAATGCAAAAAACACTTAAAGAAATACAGGAGAACTTTGCTCAACAGGCTGAGGTCATGAAAGACGAAACACAAAAATCTCTTAAAGAAATACAGGAGAACTTTGGTCAACAGGCTGAGCTCATGAAAGAGAAAACACAAAAATCTCTTAAAGAATTACAGGAAAACACAAACATGCAAGTGAAGGAGCTAAGCAAAACCATTCAGGATCTAAAATCAGAAGTAGAAACAACTAAGAAAACTCAAAGGGAGACAACTTTGGAGATAGAAAGCCTTGGGAAGAAATCAGGGGACAGAGATACAAATATCAACAACAGAATACAAGAGATAGAAGAAAGAATCTCAGATGCTGAAGATTCCATAGAAACCATGGACTCAACAGTTAAAGAAAATGCAAAATGCAAAAAGCTTGTAACCCAAAATATCCAGGAAATCCAGGACACAATGAGAAGACCAAACCTAAGGATTATAGGCATAGATGAGAGTGAAGATTTACAACTTAAAGGGCCAGCAAATATCTTCAATAAAATTATGGAAGAAAACTTCCCTAACCTAAAGAGAGAGATGCCCATGAATATACAAGAAGCCTACAGAACTCCAAACAGACTGGACCAGAACAGAAATACTTCCCGTCACATAATAATCAAAACACCAAATGTTCTAAACAAAGAAAGAATACTAAAGGCAGTAAGAGAAAAAGGCCAAGTAACATATAAAGGAAGACCTATCAGAATCACAGCAGACTTTTCACCTGAGACTATGAAGGCTAGAAGGTCCTGGGCAGATCTCATGCAGACTCTAAGAGAACACAAATGCCAACCAAAACTACTATATCCAGCAAAACTCTCAATCACCATAGATGGAGAAACTAAGATATTTCATGACAAAACCAAGTTTACCCAATATCTATCCACAAACCCGGCCCTAAAAAGGATAATAGGAGGACAACACCAATACAAGGAGGGAAACTTCACCCTGGAAAAAGCAAGATAGTAACCTTTCATCAAACCCAAAAGAAGTTAAGCATTCAAATTTAAAAAATAACGTCAAAAATGATAGGAAGTAACAATCACTATTCCTTAATATCTCTTAACATCAATGGACTTAATGCCCCAATAAAAAGACACAGACTAACTGAATGGATACGTAAACAGGACCCTACATTTTGCTGCTTACAGGAAACACACCCCAGGGTCAAAGACAAACACTACCTTAGAGTAAAAGGCTGGAAGACAATTTTACAAGCAAATGGTCTCAGGAAACAAGCTGGAGTAGCCATTTTAATATCAGATAAAATTGACTTTCAACCCAAAGTCATCAAAAGAGACCCTGAGGGACACTTCTTGCTGGTCAAAGGAAAAATACAAAAAGAAGAACTGACAATCCTGAACATCTATGCCCCAAATGTAAGGGCACCCTCTTTTGTAAAAGAAACTTTATTAAAACTAAAAGCACACATTGCACCTAACACAATAATTGTGGGTGACTTCAACACTGCACTTTCCTCAATGGACCGATCAGGAAAACAGAAACTAAACAGGGACACAATGAAACTAATTGAAGCTTTGGACCAATTAGATTTAACAGATATATATAGAACATTCTATCCTAAAACAAAAGAATATACCTTTTTCTCAGCACCTCATGGTACCTTCTCCAAAATCGACCATATAATTGGTCACAAGACAGACCTCAACAAATATAAGAAGATCGAACTAATCCCATGCCTCCTATCTGATCACTATGGAGTAAAAGTGGTCTTCAATAGCAACAGAAACAACAGAAAGCCCACATACATGTGGAAACTGAACAATACTCTACTCAATGATACCTTGGTCAAGGAAGAAATAAAGAAAGAAATTAAAGACTTTTTAGAACACAATGAAAATGAAAACACAACATACCCAAATCTATGGGACACAATGAAAGCAGTGCTAAGAGGAAAACTCATAGCCCTGAGTGCCTCCAAAAAGAAAATGGAGAGAGCATACATTACCAGCTTAATGACACACCTGAAAGCCCTGGAACAAAAAGAAGCTATTTCGCCCAGGAGGAGTAGAAGGCAGGAAATCATCAAACTCAGGGCCGAAATCAATCAAGTAGAAACAAAGAGAACCATACAAAAAATCAACAATACCAGGAGCTGGTTCTTTGAGAAAATCAACAAGATAGATAAACCCTTAGCCAGAATGACCAAAGGGCACAGAGAAAGTATCCAAATTAACAAACTTAGAAATGAAAAGGGAGATATAACAACGGAAACTGAGGAAATCCAAAAAATCATCAGATCCTACTACAAGAGCCTATACTCAACACAACTGGAGAATCTGGAGGAAATGGACAATTTCCTTGACAGATACCAAATACCAAAATTAAATCAGGACCAACTAGACCATCTAAACAGTCCCATAATGCCTAAAGAAATAGAAGGAGTCATAGAAAGTCTTCCAACCAAAAAAAGCACAGGACCAGATGGCTTCAGTGCAGAATTCTACCAGACCTTCAAAGAAGAGTTAACACCAATACTCTTCAAACTATTCCACAAAATAGAAACAGAAGGAACACTACCCAATTCCTTCTACGAAGCCACAATCACGCTGATACCAAAGCCACACAAAGATCCAACAAAGAAAGAGAACTTCAGACCAATTTCCCTTATGAACATCGATGCAAAAATACTCAATAAAATTCTTGCCAACCGAATCCAAGAACACATCAAAACGATCATCCACCATGATCAAGTAGGCTTTATCCCAGGAATGCAGGGTTGGTTCAATATACGGAAATCCATCAATACAATCCACTACATAAACAAACTCAAAGAACAAAACCACATGGTCATTTCATTGGATGCTGAAAAAGCATTTGACAAAATTCAGCATCCCTTCATGCTTAAAGTCTTGGAGAGAACAGGAATTCAAGGCCCATACCTAAACATAGTAAAAGCAATATACAGCAAACCGGTAGCCAGCATCAAACTAAATGGAGAGAAACTTGAAGCAATCCCACTGAAATCAGGGACCAGACAAGGCTGCCCCCTTTCTCCTTATCTTTTCAATATTGTACTTGAGGTACTAGCTCGGGCAATTCGACAACATAAGGAGGTCAAAGGGATACAAATTGGAAAGGAAGAAGTCAAACTATCATTATTTGCAGACGACATGATCGTCTACCTAAGTGACCCAAAGAACTCCACTAGAGAGCTCCTACAGCTGATAAACAACTTCAGCAAAGTGGCAGGTTATAAAGTCAACTCAAGCAAATCAGTGGCCTTCCTATACTCAAAGGATAAGCAGGCTGAGAAAGAAATTAGGGAAATGACCCCCTTCACAATAGCCACAAACAGTATAAAGTATCTTGGGGTGACTCTTACCAAACATGTGAAAGATCTGTATGACAAGAACTTCAAGACTCTGAAGAAGGAAATGGAAGAAGACCTCAAAAAATGGGAAAACCTCCCATGCTCATGGATCAGCAGAATCAATATAGTTAAAATGGCCATTTTGCCTAAAGCACTATACAGATTCAATGCAATACCCATCAAAATCCCAACTCAATTCTTCGCAGAGCTAGAAAGAGCAATTATCAAATTCATCTGGAACAACAAAAAACCCAGGATAGCTAAAACTATTCTCAGCAACAAAAGGAAATCTGGGGGAATCAGTATCCCTGACCTCAAGCAATACTACAGAGCAATAGTGTTAAAAACTGCATGGTATTGGTACAGTGACAGACAGGAGGATCAATGGAACAGGATTGAAGATCCAGAAATGAACCCACACACCTATGGCCACTTGATCCTCGACAAAGAGGCTGAAAACATCCAATGGAAAAAAGATAGCCTTTTCAACAAATGGTGCTGGTTCAACTGGAGGTCAGCATGCAGAAGAATGCGAATTGATCCATCCTTGTCTCCTTGTACTAAGCTCAAATCCAAATGGATCAAGGACCTCCACATAAAGCCAGACACTCTGAAGCTAATAGAAAAAAAACTGGGGAAGACCCTTGAGGACATCGGTACAGGGAGAAATTTTCTGAACAGAACACCAATAGCGTATGCTCTAAGAGCAAGAATTGACAAATGGGACCTCATAAAATTACAAAGTTTCTGTAAGGCAAAGGACACCATCAAGAGGACAAATCGGCAACCAACAAATTGGGAAAAGATCTTCACCAATCCTACATCAGATAGAGGGCTAATATCCAATATATATAAAGAACTCAAGAAGTTAGACTCCAGAAAACCAAACAACCCTATTAAAAAATGGGGTACAGAGTTAAACAAAGAATTCTCACCTGAAGAACTTCGGATGGCGGAGAAGCATCTTAAAAAATGCTCAACTTCATTAGTCATTAGGGAAATGCAAATCAAAACAACCCTAAGATTTCATCTTACACCAGTCAGAATGGCTAAGATTAAAAATTCAGGAGACAGCAGGTGTTGGAGAGGGTGTGGAGAAAGAGGAACACTCCTCCACTGCTGGTGGGGTTGCAAATTGGTACAACCACTCTGGAAATCAGTCTGGCGGTTCCTCCGAAAACTGGGCACCTTACTTCCAGAAGATCCTGCTATACCACTCCTGGGCATATACCCAGAAGACTCCCCACCATGTAATAAGGATACATGTTCTACTATGTTCATAGCAGCCCTATTTGTAATTGCCAGATGCTGGAAAGAACCCAGGTATCCCTCAACAGAAGAGTGGATGCAAAAAATGTGGTATATCTACACAATGGAGTACTATTCAGCCATTAGAAACAATGAATTCATGAAATTCTTAGGCAAATGGATGGAGCTAGAGAATATCATACTAAGTGAGGTAACCCAGACTCAAAAGGTGAATCATGGTATGCACTCACTAATAAGTGGATATTAACCTAGAAAACTGGAATACCCAAAACATAATCCACACATCAAATGAGGTACAAGAAGAAAGGAGGAGTGGCCCCTGGTTCTGGAAAGACTCAGTGAAACAGTATTCAGCAAAACCAGAACGGGGAAGTGGGAAGGGGTGGGTGGGAGGACAGGGGAAGAGAAGGGGGCTTGCGGGACTTTCGGGGAGTGGGGGGGCTAGAAAAGGGGAAATCATTTGAAATGTAAATAAATTATATCGAATAATAAAAAAAAAAAAAAAGAATCTCTCTCTTTTAAAACATCCAAAAAAAAAAAAAAAAAAAAAAAAGATCAATCATGGTATGCACTCACTAATAAGTGGATATTAGCCTGGAAAACTGGAATACCCAAGACATAATCCACACATCAAATGAGGTACAAGAAGAACAGAGGAGTGGCCCCTGGTTCTGGAAAGACTCAGTGTAGCAGTATAGGGCAAAACCAGAACAGGGAAGTGGTAAGGAATAGGTGGGAGAACAGGGGGAGGGAAGGGGACTTATGGAACTTTCGGGGAGTAGGGGGCCAGAAAAGGGGAAATCATTTGAAATGTAAATAAAAAATATATCGAATAAAAAAAAGAAAAAAGAAAAAAAAAAAAGAAAATTTGAAGCTAATAGCATACGCTAAGAACTAAACTAAATAATGAGAACTCAACATGTAACAGATGAGAACCATCTCTGTAAAATAATTTACCCTAAATGATTTTAGTAGCTAAACCTTATTGAGGTTAAGCACCAGCTCTTTTGCAAAGCTCTTCATAAACAATCCTTGGAAGTACAGGATATTCTCTACCTATTTCAACGGGGAAAAAAGGTTAGAGAAATAATTTGCCGACAGGGTCCAGTGTCTAGATTCAAGATCTAGTATTCTAGTCTACACGATTTATCATGCAATAATATGAAAATGGAAATGATTTGCAAACAGGAAAAATATCTGTGAAGTTACTAACTACAAAGCTATCATGGGCTATAGGTGCTGTCATATGTGCTATGGGAGAACAGTGGGTTATATGGTTTCTATGCCCTAATATAATGAAACTGAGAACACAAATTTAAGAAAAAAATGCTTTTGATGATCATCAACCTATTGGCTGTTTTACCTAATACATTTATGTGTTGCATCATATTCAATCCAAACAAATTCCTTATCAGTATGAAGTAGAATGATATCTAAGAAAACTAAACAAAGAGAAGCTTGATAGTGGCGCATATGCTGGTTATAAGCCTGTCTTGGGGATTGGGAATGGCTGAACTAAGACAAGCTTAGTGGACAGATGACTCTGAACCGAACAGGGATGTACAGATTAACAGAGCACTCTATTCCACTAAGAATGCATATGGCTCCTGTGATTTCAAACTGATCCATCTGTTACCCTTTCAAACTGAAAATTACTAAATAATTCTAACACTTCATATACTATACAAACAAAGCAATTAGGTCAGTCAGAATGAAGCCACAATGTCTCAGTAACGTGACTGTGAATTATGAAAAGAGCAAAGACAAAATTTCAAGAAAGAAAACAAACACTGAATACTGTAAGCCTGAATCTACTACTCTTTAGCTAGAAACCCTCGATAAACAACTGTTTTCTCTGTTTGCTGGGTTGGTTGTTTGAGATAAATTTCCAGCAATTCCCAGCCTGGCTGACCTTCATCTCAGCAAACCTAGCTCAAGCCCACAAGACCTGGAATTATACCAGTGAGAACCACCATACATGTCCAGTCTTACTCCTTTTTACTAATTTCCCTTACTAAATTCCCTTCCACAATGTTTTGGGAACTTTTCAATTGGCACCATCTAACTTTTCTCTTCCTGGGTTAACCTTTGGTCAACACTTTTTAAAGGAAATTTATGTGTGTATTTGCATGGCATTCTTACCACACTTCCTTCGCTTGATTTTCACTCCTACGATGTACTTCATTAATTGAAATTCCCTGGACTGTAGTCTAGACTTTCAGCCAAACTCATAAATATTCATATTCCATGTTACTTTTGAGGAAACATAAAAGAAAACTCAAATTCTACAAAATATGCTTTATAACGTTTTTTGGCCAATACCTCCAAAGCACTCATGAGCAACCTGGATATGTTCTGCTAAGAGGCTAAAATCTTGTTTAAAGCCTGACTTGAACATACTAATAGCATTGGACCGATTTTCTGGTTGCCTTGTGGTATTATATTCCAGTCCAACATCAATGGCACAAACAGAGTTCTGTTTGACCTTAATATTCACTCTACAGTCTACAATTCAGCATACTTTCTTAGAAAATATAGCTGTTCCACTGAAATACATGCAGTGGTTTTTCTATCCAGTTTGTGTATCTAGTCTCCATACACTTGGGCTTTTAATTACCCCAGAGAATTTTATGCAGCATTCTAAGATATCAACTCCCAACTCATCTAATTCTTAGTATTGAGTCATTCAGTAAATAAAATTGTTCCAAGAAACACGGGAACTTTTTGTATTATCTCCTGGGAAACTATTTGATACCTAGGAAAATAGAGAATATGGAAAATAAACAATTCCATACCAAAGATTTGTGCATTATTCAGTAAAATAACATTGAAATAAAATACATTCCTTTTTCTTCATAGACTACATATAAGCACATACAATTTTAAAAATTAAGAATATCTAACATTTGGGTAATATAAGAGCTCAAGTAAATTGATGTTGTATAAACAGGCCCGAACATATGTCTTTAAAGAAGTGTTGTGGAATTATTAAATCTCAAGGGGGATTTTCTACCCATCTGTGATCATTTAGTTCCTAAATAAAAGACACACAAATTTTATTATACACAATAAGCTTTAATCACCACTAGAGCTAAGCATATATATATATATCAACTATGCTATTAAAATCTATTTTTATTGTTATTTGATATATTGTTTATATACATTTCAAATAATATCCACTTTCCTGGATCCCCACTCCCCAAAAGTCCCATAAGTCCTTTTCCATTCCCCTGTTCCCCAATCACCTGCTTCCCATTTCCCTATCCTGGTATTCCCCTACACTGCTGAACTGAGCCTTTCCAGGACCAGGGGTCTTTCCTTCCTTCGTCTTGGGCATCATTTGATATGTGAATTGTGTCTTGGGTATTCTGAGCTTCTGGGTTAATATCTACTTATCAGTGAGTGCATATCATGTGTGTTATTTTGTGATTGGGTCACCTCACTCAGGATGACATTCTAGTTCCCCCTACTTTCCTAAGAATTTTATGAATTCATTGTTTTTAATAGCTGAGTAGTGTTCCATAGTGTAAATATACCACATTTTCTGTATCCATTCCTCCTTTGAGAGACATCTGGGTTCTTTCCAGCTTCTGGCTATTATAAATAGGACTACTATGAACATTGTGGAGCATGTGTCCTTATTACATGCTGGGGAATCCTCTGGGTATATGTCCAGGAGTTGTATAGTGGGGTCCTCTGTTAGTATCATACCCAGTTTTCTGGGGAACCACAAGACTGATTTCCAGAGTGGTTGTACCAGCTTGCAATTTCACCAGCAGCAGAGAAGTGTTCCTCTTTCTGCAAATCCTCACCAGTACCTGTTTTCTCCTCAATTTTTTATCTTAGCCATATGACTGGTATGAGGTGACATCTCAGGGTTGTTTTGATTTGCATTTCCCTGATGACTAAGGAAGTAGAACATTTCTTTAGTTGGTTCTCAGCCATTCGATATTCCTCAACTGAAAATTCTTTGGTTAGATCTGTACTCCATTTTTAATAGCGTTATTTGGCTCTCTGGAGTCTACCTTCTTTAGCTCTTTGTATATCTTGAATATTATCCCTCTGTCAGAAGTAGGGTTGGTAAAGATATCTTCCCAATTTGTTGGTTGCCATTTTGTCCTTTTGATTGTATCCTTTACCTTACAGAAACTTTGTGATTTTAAGAGGTCCCATTTTTCTTTTATTTATTTATTTATTTATTTATTTATTTATTTATTTATTTATTTATTTATTTTATTTTATTTTTTTATTCGATATAATTTTTTATTTACATTTCAAATGATTTCCCCTTTTGTAGCCCCCCCTCCCCAAAAGTCCCGTAAGCCCCCTTCTCTTCCCCTGTCCTCTCACCCACCCCTTCCCACTTCCCCGTTCTGGTTTTGCCGAATACTGCTTCACAAAGTCTTTCCAGAACAAGGGGCCACTCCTCCTTTCTTGTACCTCATTTGATGTATGGATTATGTTTTGGGTATTCCAGTTTTCTAGGTTAATATCCACTTATTAGTGAGTGCATACCATGATTCACCTTTTGAGTCTGGGTTACCTCACTTCGTAAGATGTTCTCTAGCTCCATCCATTTGCCTAAGAATTTCATGAATTCATTGTTTCTAATGGCTGAATAGTACTCCATTGTGTAGATATACCACATTTTTTGCATCCACTCTTCTGTTGAGGGATACCTGGGTTCTTTCCAGCATCTGGCAATTATAAATAGGGCTGTTATGAACATAGTAGAGCATGTATCCTTATTACATGGTGGGGAGTCTTCTGGGTATATGCCCAGGAGTGGTATAGCAGGATCTTCTGGAAGTGAGGTGCCCAGTTTTCGGAGGAACCGCCAGGCTGATTTCCAGAGTGGTTGTACCAATTTGCAACCCCACCAGCAGTGGAGGAGTGTTCCTCTGTCTCCACACCCTCACCAACACCTGCTGTCTCCTGAAATTTTAACCTTAGCCATTCTGATTGGTGTAAGATGAAATCTCAGGGTTGTTTTGATTTGCATTTCCCTAATGACTCATGAAGTTAAGCATTTTTTAAGATGCTTCTCCGCCATCCGAAGTTCTTCAGGTGAGAATTCTTTGTTTAACTCTGTACCCCATTTTTTAATAGGGTTTTTTGGTTTTCTGGAGTCTAACTTCTTGAGTTCTTTATATATATTGGATATTAGCCCTCTATCTGATGTAGGATTTGTGAAGATCTTTTCCCAATTTGTTGGTTGCCGATTGTTCCTCTTGATGGTGTCCTTTGCCTTACAGATACTTTGTAATTTTATGAGGTCGCATTTGTCAATTCTTGATCTTAGAGCATATGCTATTGGTGTTCTGTTCAGAAACTTTCTCGCTGTACCGATGTCCTCAAGGAACTTCCCCAGTTTCTTTTCTATTAGCTTCAGAGTGTCTGGCTTTATGTGGAGGTCCTTGATCCATTTGGATTTAAGCTTAGTACAAGGAGACAAGGATGGATCAATTCGCATTCTTCTGCATGCTGACCTCCAGTTGAACCAGCACCATTTGTTGAAAAGGCTATCTTTTTTCCATTGGATGTTTTCAGCCTCTTTGTCGAGGATCAAGTGGCCATAGGTGTGTGGGTTCATTTCTGGATCTTCAGTCCTGTTCCATTGATCCTCCTGCCTGTCACTGTACCAATACCATGCAGTTTTTAACACGATTGCACTGTAGTATTGCTTGAGGTCAGGGATACTGATTCCCCCAGACTTTCTTTTGTTGCTGAGAATAGTTTTAGCTATCCTGGTTTTTTTGTTGTTCCAGATGAATTTGATAATTGCTCTTTCTAACTCTGTGAAGAATTGAGTTGGGATTTTGATGGGTATTGCATTGAATCTGTATAGTGCTTTAGGCAAAATGGCCATTTTAACTATATTGATTCTACCGATCATGAGCATGGGAGGTTTTCCCATTTTTTGAGGTCTTCTTCCATTTCCTTCTTCAGAGTCTTGAAGTTCTTGTCATACAGATCTTTCACATGTTTGGTAAGAGTCACCCCAAGATACTTTATACTGTTTGTGGCTATTGTGAAGGGGGTCATTTCCCTAATTTCTTTCTCAGCCTGCTTATGCTTTGAGTATAGGAAGGCCACTGATTTGCTTGAGTTGATTTTATAACCTGCCACTTTGCTGAAGTTGTTTATCAGCTGTAGGAGCTCTCTAGTGGAGTTTTTTGGGTCACTTAGGTAGACTATCATGTCCTCTGCAAATAATGATAGTTTGACTTCTTCCTTTCCGATTTGTATCCCTTTGACCTCCTTATGTTGTCAAATTGCCCGAGCTAGTACCTCAAGTACAATATTGAAAAGATAAGGAGAAAGGGGGCAGCCTTGTCTGGTCCCTGATTTCAGTGGGATTGCTTCAAGTTTCTCTCCAATTAGTTTGATGCTGGCTACAGGTTTGCTGTATATTGCTTTTACTATGTTTAGGTATGGGCCTTGAATTCCTGTTCTCTCCAAGACTTTAAGCATGAAAGGATGCTGAATTTTGTCAAATGCTTTTTCAGCAACCAATGAAATGACCATGTGGTTTTTTTCTTTGAGTTTGTTTATGTAGTGGATTGCCTTGATGGATTTCCATATATTGAACCAACCCTGCATTCCCGGGATAAAGCTTACTCGATCATGGTGGATGATCATTTTGATTTGTTCTTGGATTCGGTTGGCAACAATTTTATTGAGTATTTTTGCATCGATGTTCATAAGGGAAATTGGTCTGAAGTTCTCTTTCTTTGTTGGATCTTTGTGTGGTTTTGGTATCAGCGTAATTGTGGCTTCGTAGAAGGAATTGGGTAGTGTTCCTTCTGTTTCTATTTTGTGGAATAGTTTGAAGAGTATTGGTGTTAACTCTTTTTTGAAGGTCTGATAGAATTCTGCACTGAAACCATCTGGTCCTATTCTCTTTTTGGTTGGAAGACTTTCTATGACTCCTTCTATTTCTTTAGGCATTATGGGACTGTTCAGATGGTCTAGTTGGTCCTGATTTAATTTTGGTATTTGGTATCTGTCAAGGAAATTGTCCATTTCCTCCAGATTCTCCAGTTGTGTTGATTACAGGCTCTTGTAGTAGGATCTGATGATTTTTTGGATTTCCTCGGTTTCCGTTGTTATATCTCCCTTTTCATTTCTAAGTTTTTTAATTTGGATACTTTCTCTGTGCCCTTTGGTCAGTCTGGCTAAGGGTTTATCTATCTTGTTGATTTTCTCAAAGAACCAGCTCCTGGTTTTGTTGATTCTTTGTATGGTTCTCTTTGTTTCTACTTGATTGATTTCGGCCCTGAGTTTGATGATTTCCTGCCTTCTACTCCTCCTGGGTGAAATAGCTTCTTTTTGTTCCAGGGCTTTCAGGTGTGTCATTAAGCTGGTAATGTATGCTCTCTCCATTTTCTTTTTGGAGGCACTCAGGGCTATGAGTTTCCCTCTTAGCACTGCTTTCATTGTGTCCCATAGATTTGGGTATGTTGTGTCTTCATTTTCATTGTGTTCTAAAAAGTCTTTAATTTCTTTCCTTATTTGTTCCTTGACCAAGGTATCATTGAGTAGAATATTGTTCAGTTTCCACATGTATGTGGGTTTTCTGTTATTTTTGTTGCTATTGAAGACCACTTTTACTCCATAGTGATCTGATAGGAGGCATGGGATTAGTTCAATCTTCTTATATTTGTTGAGGTCTGTCTTGTGACCAATTATATGGTCGATTTTGGAGAAGGCACCATGAGGTGCTGAGAAAAAGGTATATTCTTTTGCTTTAGGATAGAATGTTCTATATATATCTGTTAAATCTAATTGGTCCAAAGCTTCAATTAGTTTCATTGTGTCCCTGTTTAGTTTCTGTTTTCCTGATTGGTCCATTGAGGAAAGTGCAGTGTTGAAGTCACCCACAATTATTGTGTTAGGTGCAATGTGTGCTTTTAGTTTTAATAAAGTTTCTTTTATGAAAGAGGGTGCCCTTGCATTTGGGGCATAGATGTTCAGGATTGAGAGTTCTTCTTGTTGTATTTTTCCTTTGACCAGCAAGAAGTGTCCCTCAGAGTCTCTTTTGATGACTTTGGGTTGAAAGTCAATTTTATCTGATATTAAAATGGCTACTCCAGCTTGTTTCCTGAGACCATTTGCTTGTAAAATTGTCTTCCAGCCTTTTACTCTAAGGTAGTGTTTGTCTTTGACCCTGAGGTGTGTTTCCTGTAAGCAGCAAAATGTAGGGTCCTGTTTACGTATCCAGTCAGTTAGTCTGTGTCTTTTTATTGGGGCATTAAGTCCATTGATGTTAAGAGATATTAAGGAATAGTGATTGTTACTTCCTGTCATTTTTGACGTTATTTTTAAAATTTGATTGCTTAACTTCTTTTGGGTTTGATGAAAGGTTACTATCTTGCTTTTTCCAGGGTGAAGTTTCCCTCCTTGTATTGGTGTTTTCCTCCTATTATCCTTTGTAGGGCTGGGTTTGTGCATAGATATTGGGTAAACTTGGTTTTGTCATAAAATATCTTAGTTTCTCCATCTATGGTGATTGAGAGTTTTGCTGAATATAGTAGTTTTGGCTGGCATTTGTGTTCTCTTAGAGTCTGCATGAGATCTGCCCAGGATCTTCTAGCCATCCTAGTCTCAGGTGAAAAGTCTGCTGTGACTCTGATAGGTCTTCCTTTATATGTTACTTGGCCTTTTTCTCTTACTGCCTTTAATATTCTTTCTTTGTTTAGAACATTTGGTGTTTTGATTATATGTGACGGGAAGTATTTCTGTTCTGGTCCAGTCTGTTTGGAGTTCTGTAGGCTTCTTGTACATTCATGAGCATCTCTCTCTCTTTAGGTTAGGGAAGCTTTCTTCCATAATTTTATTGAAGATATTTGCTGGCCCTTTAAGTTGTAAATCTTCACTCTCATCTATGCCTATAATCCTTAGGTTTGGTCTTCTCATTGTGTCCTGGATTTCCTGGATATTTTGGGTTACAAGCTTTTTGCATTTTGTATTTTCTTTAACTGTTGAGTCCATGGTTTCTATGGAATCTTCAGCATCTGAGATTCTTTCTTCTATCTCTTGTATTCTGTTGTTGATATTTGCATCTCTGACCCGTGATTTCTTCCCAAGGCTTTTCATCTCCAAATTTGTCTCCCTTTGAATTTTCTTAGTTGTTTCTACTTCTGATTTTAGATCCTGGATGGTTTTGCTTAGCTCCTTCGCTTGCTTGTTTGTGCTTTCCTGTAATTCTTTAAGAGATTTTTGTGTTTCCTCTTTCATGACCTCAGCCTGTTGACCAAAGTTCTCCTGTATTTCTTTAAGTGTTTTTTGCGTTTCCTCATTATTGGCTTTTCTATTCTCCTGGATTTCTTTCAATGATTTTTGTGTTTCCCTTGCAAGGGCTTCTAACTTTTGATCCATTTTCTCCTGAATTTCTTTAAGTATGTCCTTCATGTGTTTCTGTACCAGCATCATGACCAGTGATTTTAAATCCAAATCTTGTTTTACTGGTGTGATGGGGTATCCAGGACATGCTGATAGAGGAGAATTGGGTTCAGATGTTGCCATATTGCCTTGATTTCTGTTAGTGACATTCTTGCGTTTGTCTTTTCCCATCTAGTTCTCACTGGTGTTAGTTGGTCTTGTCAGTGCTGGACTCACCAGTGCAAGCTGCCCCTTCCCAGGTGGCCTCTGGTGCACAGCTTACCTCGGCACTGCCTGGAGACAGGGTGCTGTTGCCCAGGCTGTTCAGATCCCGAAGCAGACACTCGAAGGCTCCCGCTGGGGCCCGCTGGATTCACTGGAGCACACTGACTTCTCCCCGCTGGCCGCCCGGAAGCCCCTCTTGCCTCTTGCAGGACCTGGAGAGGACCTGGGTGTTGCTGCCCAGGCTGATCTGGATTGGGAAGCAGAGAGAGTTGAGCTGAGGGCTCCCACCAGAGGCCTCAGGACTGGGACCCAAGCTCTGGGCAGCAGGAGCAAGCCGAGCTGCGAGCTCCCAGGCTGCCTCTGGGTGCCCACCGGGTCTCTCGTACTTCCTGGAGACCAAGCGCTGTGGCCCTGGCTGTTCAGATCCCAAAGCAGGCACCCGAAGGCTCCCGCTGGGGCCCGCTGGATTCACAGGAGCACACCGACTTCTCCACACTGGCTGCCCGGAAGCCCCCATTTTTCAATTCTTGATCTTAGAGCATAACATATTGGTGTTCTGCTCAGAAAATTTTCCCTGGTGCCCATGTGCTCAAAGCTCTTCACCATTTTCTTTTCTATTAATTTCAGTGTGTCTGGTTTTATGTGGAGGTCTTTGATCCACTTGAACTTGAGCTTACAAGGAGATAAGAATGGCCCAATTTGCATTCTTCTGCATGCTGACCTCCAGTTGAACCAGCACCATTTGTTGAAAAGGCTATCATTTTTCCATTGGATGATTGTAGCTTCTTAGTCAAAGATTAAGTGACCATAATTGTGTGGGTTCATTTCTGGATTTTCAGTTCTATTTCATTGATCTACCTGCCTGTCACTGTACAAATACCATGCAGTTTTTAACACTATTGCTCTGTAGTACTGCTTGAGGTTGGGGATACTGATACCACCAGAAGCCCTATTACTGTTGAGAATAATTTTAGCTATACTGAGTTTTTTGTTATTCCAGATGAATTTGAGAATTGCTCTTTTTAACTCTATGAAGAATTGAGTTGGGATTTTGATGGGGATTGCATTGAATCTGTATATTGCTTTTGACAAGATGGCCATTTTAACTATATTAATCCTGCCAATACAAAAGCATGGAAGATTTTTCCATCTTCTGAGGTCTTCCTTGATTTTTTTCTTCAGAGACTTGAACTTCTTGTCATACAGATCTTTCACTTGTTTGGTTAGAGTCACACCAAGGTACTTTATATTGTTTGTAGCTATTGTGAAGGGTGTCATTACCCTAATTTCTTCTTCCTTTGAGTTTAGGAAGGCTACTGATGTGCTTAAGAGTTAATTTTATATCCAGTTACTTTGCTGAAGTTGTTTATCAACTGTAGGAGTTCTCTGGTGGAGTTTTTTGGGTTGCTTAAGTATACTATCATATCATCTGCAAATCGTGACAGTTCAAATTCTTCCTTTCCAATTTGTATCCCTTTGACCGCCTTTTGTTGTCTAATTGCTCTAGCCAGAAGTTCAAGTACAATATTGAGTAAGTATGGAGAGAGAGGGCAGCCTTGTCTAGTCCCTGATTTTAGTGAGATTGCTTCAAGTTTCTCCCCATTTAGTTTGATGTTGGCGTCTGATTTGCTGTATATTGCCTTTACTATGTTTAAGTATGGGACTTGAATTCTTGTTCTTTCTAAGACCTTTAACATGAAAGGATGCTGAATTTTGTCAAATGCTTTTTCAACATCTAATGAAATGAACATGTGTTTTTTTTTTCTTTGAGTTTGTTTATGTAGTGGATTACATTGATAGATTTCCATATATTGAACCATCCCTGCATCCCTGGGATGAAACTACTTGATCATGGTGAATGATCATTTTGATATGTTCTTAGATTTGGTTGGCAAGAATTTTATTGAGTATTTTTGCATTGATGTTCATAAGGGAAATTGGTCTAAAGTTCTCTTTCTTTTCTGGATCTTTGTGTGGTTTTGGTAAAAGTGAAATTTTGGCTTCATAGAATGAGTTGGGTAGTGTTCCTTCTGTTTCTATTTTATGGAATAGTCTGAAGAGTATTGGCATGAGGTCTCCTTTGAATCTCTGATAGAATTCTGCACTAAAACCCATGCATTTTTTTTTTTTTTGCTTGAAAGACTTTCAATGACCACTTCTATTTCTTTAGGGATTATGGGACCATTTAGATGGTCTATCTGATCCTGATTAAACTTTGGTATTTGATATCTGTCTAGGAAATTGTCCATTTCATAGAGATTTTCCAGTTGTGTTGAGTACAGGCTTTTGTAGTAGGATATGATATTTTTTGAATTTCCTCAGTTTCTGTTGATATTTCTCCCTTTTGATTTCTGGTTTTGTTAATTTGGATACTGTCTCTGTGTCCTCTAGTTAGTCTGGCTAAATGTTTATCTATCCTGTTGATTTTCTCAAAGAACCAGCTGCTGGTTTTGTTGCTTCTTTATATAGTTCTTTTTGTTTCAATTTGGTTGATTTCAGCCCTGAGTTTCATGATTTCCTGCCTTCTACTCCTCTTGGGTGTATTAGCTTCTTTCTGTTCTAAAGCTTTCAGGTGTGCTATTAAGCTACTAGTGTATGCTCTCTCCAGCTTCTTTTTGTAGGCATTCAGAACTATGAGTTTTCTTCTTAGCACTGCTTTCATTGTGTCTCAGAAATTTGGGTATGTTGTGCCTTCATTTTAATTAAATTATAAAAAGGTTTTGATTTCTTTCCTTATTTCTTACTTGACCAAGTTCTCACTGAGTAGAGCATTGTTCAGCTTCTATGTGGATGTTGGCTTTCTGTTGCTTTTGTTGCTATTGAAGACCACCCTTACTCCATAGTGACGCATGCGATTAGTTCCATCTTCTTATATCTGTTGAGGTGTGTTTTGTGACCAATTATATCGTCAGTTTTGGAGAGGGTGCCATGAGGTGCTGAGAAGAATTATATTCTTTTGGTTAAGGATGAAATGTTCTACAGATATCTATAGATTTTGATATAGATATCCAAAACTTGATAGGTTCACTGTGTCTCTGTTTAGTTTGTGTTTCCATGATCTGTCCATTGAGAAGGGGTGTTGAAGTCACCACAATTATTGTGTGGGGTGCAATGTGTACTTTAAGCTTTAGTGAAGTTTCCTTTACAAATGAGGGTGCCCATGTATTTGGAGCATAGATATTCAGAATTAAGAGTTTTTCCTGGTAGATTTTTCCTTTGATGAATATAAAGTGTCCTTCTGTGTCTTTTTTGATGACTTTTGGTTGAAAGTCTATTTTAGTGGATATTAGAATGGCTACTCCAGCTTGTTTCCTGGGATCTTTTGCTTGGAAAACTGTTTTCCAGCCTTTTACTCTGAGGAAGTGTTTGTCTTTGACACTGAGATGAGTTTCTTGCATGCAGGAAAAATGTTGGGTCTTGTTTAAGTATCCAGTTTGTTAGTCTATGACTCTTTATTGGGGAATTGAGTCCACTGATGTTAAGAGATTTTAAAGAATAGTGATAGTTGCTTCCTGCTATTTTTGATGTAATTTTTATGTTTGTGTGGTTATCTTCTTTTGGGATTGTTGAAAGAAGATTAATTTCTTGCTTTTTCTAGTGTATAGTTTCCCTCCTTTTGTTGGTGTTTTCCATTCATTGTCCTATGAAGGGCTGGATTTGTGGAAAGATACTGTGTAAATTTGTTTTTGTCATGAAATACCTTGGTTTCTTCATCTATGGTAATTGAGAGATTTGATGGATATAGCAGTCTGGGTTTGTATTTGTGTTCCTTTAGGGTCTGTATGACATCTGCTCAGGCTCTTCTGGCTTTTGTAGTCTATGGTGAGAAGTCCAGTTTGATTCTGATAGGTCTACCTTTCTATGTTACTTGACTTTTTTCCCTTACATCTTTTAATATTCTTTCTTTGTTTAGTAAATTTGGTGTTTTAATTATTTTGTAACAGAAAGAGTTTCTTTTCTGGTCAAATCTATTTGGAGTTCTGTGATATTATATGTTCATGGGCATCTGTTTCTTTAGGTTAGGGAAGTTTTCTTCTATAATTTTGTTGAAGACATTTACTGGCCCTTTAAGTTAGAACTTTTCCCTCTCTTCTATACCTATAATCCTTAGGTTTGGTCTTCTCATTATGACCTGGATTTCCTGGATGTTTTGGGTCAGGAACTTTTTGCATTTTTCATTTGCTTTGACTGCAATTTGTATTCCATATCAATGCTTTCTATGGAATTGTTTACAGCTGAGATTCTCTCTTCTATCTCTTGCATTCTGTTGTTACTTGTATCCATGTCTCCTGACTTCTTTTCTAGGTTTTCTATGTCCAGAGTTGTTTCCCTTTGTGATTTCTTTATTATTTTTACCTCCATTTTTAGGTCCTCGATGGTTTTGTTCAATTCCTTCACCTGTTTTGTTGTGCTTTCCTGTAGTTCTTTAAGGGCTTCTCCATGTTTACTTGTGTTCTCTTATATTTCTTTAAGGGAGTTATTTATGTAGTTCTTGAAGCTCTCCTTGAAACCTTCCATCAACATCATGACCTGTAATTTTAAATCCAAGTCTTGCTTTCCTGGTATGTTGGGATATCCAGGACTTGCTGTTGTGGGAGAATTGGGTTTTGATGGTGCCATTTCGCATTGATTTCTGTTAGCAACATTCCTACATTTGCCTTTTGCCATCTGGCTATCTCTGGTGTTAATTGATCCTGCTGTCACTGGCTGGTGCTTGTCCCTCCTGTTTGCCTGCAAGCCTGTCTCAGAAACCCTGAGTGACCTGCTTTCCCCTTGCAAAGATTGCTGTGGTGCTGCTGAGCTCCTGGATGCAGGCAGAGTGCTGGCAAGGGTGTGTGCCAAGTGATCCTCTACTCTGGTGATCCCTGCATACCTGTCTGCCCCTCCTCACTGTCACAGGAGCAAAGATGGTGGTAGCCTCACCTCTGCATGCAGGACTCCCTCTAACCTCAGGACTCCCTGCAGATCAGATGTTCCCTGGCAGTATATGTGCCCAGAGAGCTGTGGGGCTGCCCAGCTCTTAGATGCAGGTAGAGCCCTGGTGGGCTCTGTCCCGAGCGATCTTTCACTCTGGTATTCCCTGTGTACCTGGCTGACCTGGCTGCTTGGTCACAAGAGCAAAGATGGTGGCTAAAATCTATTTCTTGTTCATAGGCCCTTGTTATTACTTATGTTTCATCTGGGCAGCTCTTAAATCCAATTAGCCAGCCTTGGGACAATGCTTTCTTGACTCCTAACATATCATGCCTTTCTTCTCTTCCTCATTGTTTTCTTCTGACCCAAGTCCAGGAATTCTGATCACTGCCTATGTATCTTCTCCCTAGATATTGGCTAACAGCATCTTTATTCACCAATCAGGGATAACTCAGGGTCACATGGCAGCATCTTTGGGTCTACATTTGGTCTCTGGGAGCAACCAGTATTTATCATAGTGAAAGACCAAACCTCAACACAGAAGTACTAGATGAGATCTCAATAACATTTTAAATGCATTTAATATAAATAAGGATTGACCAAGTTTGTAAGTGGTAAGAAAATATCTTCTTGTAGTGCAGTTCAACTTAGGTGAAAACTGCCATCAGGGAGGTGGTTAGAGGAGAAGATAAATTACTCCCCGAAGTTGACACACTTGTGGACACAAGCAAGGGTTGATGTGATTCCTCCCTGTACTGTGGAAAAGAAAGATAGCCATGGTAAGAGCCAACTCAAAATGAAAAGAAAGAGGAAAATGAGTAGCAGAAAATAACAAATATGAAGACTATGATAACTCACCCATTTTCTTATACACTGGGAAAATATGCAAACCTCTGTATATGCTTTCCTTTGCAAAAACTGACAAATAACAGAGTTGTTCTTTACTATAAGTTTATTTTAAGTTGTAACAGAATAATTTCTAAAGTAAATTAGAAAAAAAATGGTAAGAGAGTCACCATTTTCAAAACTAATCCCGTGCTGAGTAAGGGCTCCCAGTTGTAGGTTTAATAACCCATTGTACCAGAACTACCTGAAGCACTTGCTAAAACCTCACTTCCTGATCCCTATTTAAACTACTCACAACAATGTTCCAACGCTTATGAAGATCCATGGATGACTGCAGTGCTTACTTACCCTTGGGCATCAATAGCTGATTCTAGCATTTGTGCTCTCCCTTTGCTCATCTGTAACCCTCAAGGAAATAATAAACCCCAGGGGTATAAAGGAAAAAAATGAGAGATATTGTGTCTTATAATTATTGCATCTTCAATATAAGACAGACATACTTCCATAGCACTAAAGCCATTGCTGCTGTGCAGGATATAAATGGTTGTCATGAGGTTCAGTCACTGTGAATCCAAAAAGGCTTTGTTTTGGAAAATCATCTATGTATCACCATTATTGCTTAGTGAAAATGAGAGGAGGATAAAGAAGTCTGTCACAGTCATGTAGGAAAATTTGAGCAGAAAGAGAAATCATGGTCAGGGAGTTCTTCACTACACCAACATGCAGTAGTAATTATCTTTTCAAGGTGAAGAAGTGACTGGAGGTTTCACGATGCAAGCAAGATTATACAAGTTTTCTCCTTCACCCAAGGGTACTATAAAGACCCATATATACAAGGTTATGCCAAGAGGCTTTGTTCCTAGAGAGAGCATGGGAATGCCAGTGATCCAATGTCCAGGTTTTTTGTTTCTCAAATGAAATTGAACAAGAAATTGAGTAACAGTAGGAAAAGTATGAATTGCCATAAAAGAAAGTGGAAGCCCACACTACACCCAAATGTGAGCCTGCTACCGAACAGATGTGGCTCTAGACCCTCCAGTCCTTGGGGGAGTAGGCAGAAGGAGAACTGTGTTTTATGACTCCAGGCAGAAGGAGGCACTCTCTAGAAAGACAATAGGGTGGATGTCAACGCCGACTGACTGCTGGATAAGAAGATAACTTGAAACCACTTCTTCAGGAATGAGATGTACAGTCCGTGTTTTTGAGTGAAATTTGTTCACAGAAAGAGAATATTTACTTGTCATGTTTCAGCTTGTATAGGTTTACATAAAGTCATTAACTCTGAATAGCATACTATTTTGCTCACTTTTGAATGAGCCAGAGTATATCCCTATCTGCTTCTTCCACGTTAGCTAACGCATTGCAATTTAGTACTTCTGCTGGAGACATTCCTTGTAACATTCGCTTTTATCACTGAAGCCACAATCGATCTTGATTACAAACATGCACATCTCTGTACTGTTATTATCAAATAAATATAATACATTTTACCCTTTTCAATCAAAGAATTGATATGAAGAAGCCATTAAAAGAACCTAAAAATGATGGGTCATTATTCATTCAGCAGGTTTTGTTAAAGTGTCTGTGATAGGTGTTATTAAAACATGCTAAGTGCCAGTTATAATGGCTCCATTAAATCAGATGTGATGAATAGTTCATGAAGTCTCACTTTATGTTATTTCTGGAACTTCTGTTTATATTCTTCATAGAGATAATGGTTCAGGCATTATCTGCCTGAGGCTATGTTGCTTTCCTTGCACAGGTTTCTTTGATTGTAGCTCCAGGGAGTTGCAGTTTCCTATTCAAACACAGAAGAAAAAAAAAGGGGGGCATCTCAGAAATTGTTAAGAGTCCATTGTTTCTCTGCCTTCTCAAACTAGAGGTCAAACAAATATTTTTGAATTAAAAAAAGTCAAGCCCAATTTCAACGCCCTTCTCAAATTTCATTCATTGTAATCACGGTTCTGGTTGCAAACATGGTTTTTCCTGCTCTCACTACAATGAAAATGTCTCTGACATTAGAGCTGCAGTGTCAGTTACTATGAGGTATCAAATTAGATCAATTATTACAAAATTGGAAGGCTTCCTACTGAAGCAGAGGCTTACTATTATTAGGAAGGATGCTGGTAAGACTTAGAGCTCTATTTAACAAGCCTTCTTTCTGTGTTTTACACTTTGTTAGGGATAGAAGTTGAGATTGCCAGAACCAGGAGGCAGAATACTCACAACCTTTGTTAAAATAGAAAGAGAAGTGCTAATAAGTTGTGGCCATGCTAACAAGTTTGGGAAGGGATTGTCACTAGCTTGAAAGATATACTGAGAGAATACTAAGGAAAAAGATAATAACACTAAAGGGGTCATAATGATCAGAAAAAATTCAATGCTTTGATCAAAATTAGCAAAATATACTAGTTTTTATCTACAAGAAAGTGTATATATAAGAAAAAATGTGAGAGCTCTCTTAGTTGGCAAACAATTAGTGGGGGATGGAAAGACTCACAGAAAAAGAGAGACAGACAGATAGACACACACACACACACACACACACACACACACACACACGTGTGTGTGTGCATGCACATACACACACAAATAAAGGAGGTGGTGCAGGATGGATGACAGACAAAGGTAATAAGGAAATCAAACTTCCATTTTTCTTCCTTTGTCTCATTAATGAGATGAATTTAAAAGCACACTCAGAAAGCAATTCTATGTAAACTTTCTTAGCGTTTAAGGTGAGTGTGACAGGGAAGGCAAGCTGTCAATCCTGTCAATTTCCTGAAGAGAGGTAGCAAGACAACAAGAGAGTTAATCGAAGTCAACAAGCAGGTGCATGATGTGGAGATATGTGGTCAGAGAAAGAGTAGGAGACTCCAAAAGATCATGGAAAGTGTGGCCAGGCATTTGGCTATTACCACAAATTAAAAAGACAGAAAGAAGATAAAAGAAAAGGCACCCTTGCATTAAATTCTTAAAAGGAGGAGACATATTATGTGTTGTACTTTGTATCTTAGAGTATTGGATATCTACCCAGATCCAGAGCCAGAATCAATATTCTATTGTTCTAACCAGGAAGAAGTAGCCTTGTTTTGTGGATATCACTGTAGCCCAAATAACCCTACCTTCTCATGAGGTAATTTAAAATTCTAAGGAATAACAACACTGTTGTTTACTTTTCTAGTGTTACAGAGGAAAAGAAGGTGAGATCCAGTGTTGAACTTGAAAAAGGGCCTCTGAGACTTTTAATATCTGTAACAAAATATTATAAAGAGAAAGACAAAAGTAGATAATGAGGAATATTTAGTGAGATGATTCAACTTGAACTTTAAACTAAGAATTTGTTTCTATTTTTTTAATGACTGATACAGACCCAGTAGAATGTCATTTATAATCCTTGATATAATTCAAGCTTAAAATTGTGCTAGCTAGTCTCTGGTTTGTTTTGTCAACATGACACAAACTAGGATCCTCTGGGAATTGAAAACTGAAAAAAAAATGTTCCCCAGTTACAACCCTGGGCAAGTTGTTTTAGGTTTTACAAAAATGGCAACTGTGTGAAATACTTCCTCTGTAGTATTTGCATAAAATTCCTGCTTTGAAGTCCTGGCTTGGTTTCCCTGGATGATGAATTGGAGGCCACATGCTGAAGAAAGTAATTTTTGGTTATGAGCTATTAAGATTCACAGTGTTTACTTACTTTTTGTAGCTAAGACACCACGGCCAGGACTATGTATAAAAGAAAATGTTTAATCAAGGGTCTCCTGGACAGTTTTGGAGTGTGAATTTTCATGATCACATGATAACCTAAAAGCCCACACCCAAGCAAGACATCTCCACCAACAGGCCATACCTCCTAAACAAAACAGTTCTACCAACAGAAAAACAAACATTCAATCACATGCACACATAGGGCCGCTCAAATTAGAACCTCCACATTGTAACATGCACTAAGATAAAAATGATGAAGAGTGTGTAGATTTGTATGTAATGTGTTTAAATGAGTGAAAAGGTTATTTTATTAAGTCTTTGATGCAGATTACAGGGTAGGAGAAATGATCCCAGCATCTGCTGAAAGACTGTAGCCAGATGAGAAGCAATGATTCTTGCATAACTATTTGAGAGAGTGGCCTCTAAAGCAGGGATAGAATAACTGTTATATATAAACAGTTTATGATATGACAATAAACCACTTTAAGGTATGAATGTATATGACCTAGGTAGGGCTTTGTTTTGTTAACTAGACATTTCTTGAGATTCCTAAATAAAACTGCTAGTTTTGTTCACTGTGACAAGAGCTGTGTGAGCCTGCAACAGGGTGCTCTAGATTTTACACCTTATCAGTTTTATCACTGCAAGGTGTATCCCTTAGGAACTTCAAGATGACATTCAGGTTCCTTAAGCAGCCCATTTAAGACAATGGCTACAAAACCCCAAACCCACCCACACAGAGTATATACATATACACATACACATACACATGCACATGCACATGCACATGCACATACACATACACATATACACACACACAGGGAGAGAGAGAGAGAGAGAGAGAGAGAGAGAGAGAGAGAGAGAGAGAGAGAGAGAGAGAGAAAGAGAGAGAGAGAGAGAGAGAAAGCCTGTTCAAAATAAATAAACTGTAAGCAAAATTGGATATCTATCTGCAAAAAAAAGGAAATTAGATTTCTAACTTTTACCTTGTTCAAAAATCAATTCAAAACCAAACAAAGATCTTAATTTAAAATCTGAAACATTGAAATTATTAGATGAAAATATAGTGTTAAAGTAGAAGAGCACAAATAAAGGCCCTTTAAGGAAGAACTTGTTCCTGTCAAGAGAATAGAATCTCTGGCCTAGGTGGAGAACTAAAATTCACAGTTGTGCCTGGTACAGGAACCAGCCTTAGGAAGTCAGACTCAATTCATGCTAGTGATAATTGAGGATAATTTATTGTCTACACTGATCTTTTTCTTCCAGAACCCTGACCCTAGTGTAGCAGCTTACCAGACCACAGACGTTCAGTTTCATGTCTTCCAGTTTTTCTAAATTATTCAGAAAGTAAGACTTCTCTTTGTCTTTCTGTCTCTTTTCTAAGCATCATTTTACTAGCAATTTGGGTTTTTTACACTCGTAGTCTTGTCTGCCCTCTCTCCTCTACCTCCCATTGTATGCCTATTTGTCTCCCTAATGTCTGACTTCCATACTTCTTAATCAGCACGCTGTTCTTTACTTCTCTCCTTTATTCCCTTCCTCAAGGTTGCTGCTCTGGCTTACAGCTTGCCTGCTCTGGGAGTTTGTTTCTTTTATACACAAAGTTTCCCCCATCTTCTATTTGACTCCATTGGTTAATGAGGTTAAGAATCTAAACAGGGGAAACCAACTTCCTCTGAGCAGTTGGCACTGAAGAGACTGTGAATGGAGGACAGTATTCTAGTAACAATAGGATACATTCTTCTGTACATTAGAATAGACTAGAGCTTTCTGAACAGAACTTCAATAACATAGAAACTAGCCCCAAGTATTAACAGATGGGACTTCATAAAATTAAAAAGCTTCTGAATCATAAGATAAATGAGCAGAGCACACAGAAAATGGAGCGGAAGAAAACTACTACCCACTGTAACTCAGACCAGGGGCTAATATCGAGAATTTACAAAGGATCATAGAAATTAAACAAGAGAATAGACCTGTCAATAAAAATGGATCAATGAATGCAATAGACATTTTTGAAAGAAGAAGCATGAATGGCCAAAAAACTATTTTTTTGAAATGTTGAACATCCCTAGTCATCACAGAAATGCAGATTAAATCTATGTGAAGATGCCACCTCACACCATCAGAAAGGTTATCACCAAGAAATCTATCAACAAATGTTGGAAAGGTGTAAGGACATAAAAACCCTTTGTGCTGCTGTTAGGATACAAATTAATATTGCCACTACAGAAATCAGTTTGGAAGTTCTTTAAAATTTCAGAATAGAACCACTATACGACCAAGCTATTCCACTACTGGTTTGACACCCAAAGGACATCATAGACACATTTACGCTTTCATGTTTATCGAGGTTACTGATAGCAAGGAAGTGGAATCAATGTAAATGTCATCAAATAGAAGTGGATAGGGAAACCCAGGTACATATATGAAATGGAATATTATGGAATATTAAGGAAAGTGTGTACACTCAGAATAAATATTCTGAAAGGTAACCAAATCTCAGGGAAAAATAATACACATTCTCCCTCATATTTTGTATTCCATTTCACTCTATAAGATATTCTATCTTATAATGTATACACATACATATGTAACCCTGTGCAAGTGTGAATAAAGTATAAAGTTTAGAGAAGAAATCAACAAAAAGTAACATCAAAATATGTATGTGGGGTGTAATATCTACTGATAAAGATGATGTTTGAGCAAGACAAAAGACATGAAAGAAAATATAAAGCTGACTTTCTGTTTTTTATCATTTCTACTATCACAGACCTTTTTTGTGTTTGTGGCACATAAGTCCATAAAAATATATTTGATAGTGAAAATAGAAAGATGTAAGCTAACTTCCATTGCTTTTGCATGAGCATTCCTTTTAGGCCATTAAAATGTAGAGTTAGGAACTTAGAAAGTATTTTATTTCACTGGCTACTTTAACTGTAGTATATTTTTAGCTGTTATTTCACTACAATCAAGTTACTTAAAAAACAATGCCTCTCCTTAGAAAAACCTATATTGGTGCTTTTGTGCCTTACTTTAATTCTGATTTAACAGCATCCATGTCTTTTAATACTCATTCTTAAAATCTATATTAAAATATTTTCCCACATCTGAGTTCCACTACATACTGGACAATTCTCAATTGCATTTCTGGGTTGAAGCCAAGGATCCACTTTAAAGAAGGCCCTGAAGAATCTAAGTACATCACTGCTATCGGTGTCATTCTGGAGCAGTGTCTCTGTCCTTGCTACTACTGGCAGTCTCTCTCCATCTTTCATGAAGAGAGAGAGAGAGAGAGAGAGAGAGAGAGAGAGAGAGAGAGAGAGAGAGAGAGAGAAAGAAGAAGAAGAAGAAGAAGAAGAAGAAGAAGAAGAAGAAGAAGAAGAAGAAGAAGAAGAAGAGAAAAGAAGAAGAAGAGAAAAAAGGAAGGAAGGAAGGAAGGAAGGAAGGAAGGAAGGAAGGAAGGAAGGAAGGAAGGAAAGAAGGAAGGAAGGAAGGAAGGAAGGAAGGAAGGAAGGAAGGAAGGAAGGAAGGAAGGAAGGAAGGAAGGAAGGAAGATGGATTATATAGGCAAAGGTAGTCTGTGCTGTAACCAGAGACTGTGGCTCTCCATGGTCTGTTCATCCATTAGAGACCTTGCTTATGTGTACATTTTGATGTCTGTATGCAGTGCTGCCACCTGAAAACAGGTTGATCCACCAATGATCTTGCTGTTGTCCTTGGTCTTACTTCAGCTGGGGATGGTGTATATGACTGTTGAAATTTTGTCTCTTTCAGTTGTAATGCTAAGTGCAAGCCTCCATAAACCTGTAGTCTGCACATAGCCGCAGGGACCCTGCTCCCAAATTAACTGATTGGTGAATAAAGATGCCCACAACCAATGCCTAGGGCAAAGAGACATCGGTTGGATTTAGGTTTTTCAGGTTTGAGATGATGAGGATAGGAGAGACAGGGAGACCACCACAGAAGAAAGAGAAGGTACAAAAGTAGAGAAAGGAGAGGCACCATGAACATATAAAAATGTGGCCATGTAGGCTGGCCAATCGGAGCTAAGAGCAGCCCAGATGAAACGTGGTAAGTAATAACGGGTTATGGATAGGAAAGTAGATTCTAATAGTGTGAAGAGAAGGCAGCTCCCCCACTATTACACTGCATAAGACGTGTTTAAAGATATAAAAGCTGTGTGTGTCTTTCATCCAGGAACATAAATGGTCAAATGGAGGCAGAAACCCTGTACTAGCATTATTTAATATTTTTTACAGCATATTTCCATTGTCCATGTCACGGACAAAGGCCATATGGATGTCCATGGTCTTTGATGCTACATTGTTCCAGGTTGATGTCTGTGGTCCATGCAGCCTCCAGGAGCCATGATGATGTCCATGGCCCATCTGTGGCCTCAGGCCATGTTGAACTCTGTGGCCCATGTTACCACTGAAGGCCATGGGGATGGGCATGGTTTATGCTACCACCTAAAGCCATATTGATGACTGTGGCCTATTTTGTAGCCAGAAACCATGTGGAAGTCCACAAACTGTGCTACTGTTGACTGTAAAGGGTAATGAAGATTCTTTTGCATTAATAATAATGACTTCAGACTCCCAATTGAAAACGAAAAAGAAAGAAGGTTTTGTGAGACAACCTTTCTCCCTGACTACCATTTCCCCAGCTCCAAAAGAAACAGCCTAGGCAGGAAGCCATCAAAGAAAATTCTTAAAGCCAGACACTCTGAAGCTAATAGAAAAAAAACTGGGGAAGACCCTTGAGGACATCGGTACAGGGAGAAAGTTTCTGAACAGAACACCAATAGCGTATGCTCTAAGAGCAAGAATTGACAAATGGGACCTCATAAAATTACAAAGTTTCTGTAAGGCAAAGGACACCATCAAGAGGACAAATCGGCAACCAACAAATTGGGAAAAGATCTTCACCAATCCTACATCAGATAGAGGGCTAATATCCAATATATATAAAGAACTCAAGAAGTTAGACTCCAGAAAACCAAACAACCCGATTAAAAAATGGGGGTACAGAGTTAAACAAAGAATTCTCACCTGAAGAACTTCGGATGGCGGAGAAGCATCTTAAAAAATGCTCAACTTCATTAGTCATTAGGGAAATGCAAATCAAAACAACCCTAAGATTTCATCTTACACCAGTCAGAATGGCTAAGATTAAAAATTCAGGAGACAGCAGGTGTTGGAGAGGGTGTGGAGAAAGAGGAACACTCCTCCACTGCTGGTGGGGTTGCAAATTGGTACAACCACTCTGGAAATCAGTCTGGCGGTTCCTCCGAAAACTGGGCACCTTACTTCCAGAAGATCCTGCTATACCACTCCTGGGCATATACCCAGAAGACTCCCCACCATGTAATAAGGATACATGTTCTACTATGTTCATAGCAGCCCTATTTGTAATTGCCAGATGCTGGAAAGAACCCAGGTATCCCTCAACAGAAGAGTGGATGCAAAAAATGTGGTATATCTACACAATGGAGTACTATTCAGCCATTAGAAACAATGAATTCATGAAATTCTTAGGCAAATGGATGGAGCTAGAGAATATCATACTAAGTGAGGTAACCCAGACTCAAAAGGTGAATCATGGTATGCACTCACTAATAAGTGGATATTAACCTAGAAAACTGGAATACCCAAAACATAATCCACACATCAAATGAGGTACAAGAAGAAAGGAGGAGTGGCCCCTGGTTCTGGAAAGACTCAGTGAAACAGTATTCAGCAAAACCAGTACGGGGAAGTGGGAAGGGGTGGGTGGGAGGACAGGGGATGAGAAGGGGGCTTGCGGGACTTTCGGGGAGTGGGGGGGCTAGAAAAGGGGAAATCATTTGAAATGTAAATAAATTATATCGAATAATAAAAAAAAAAGTGATACAGATGCTAAAATGTAGCTCTTCAGAGCTGGTGCCTCCTGGCTGGAATGGGGTGGGGAAGGACTCAGTTTTCTCTAAGGGACTGGCCACTGAGATTTTAACCATGCCCTGTGAGCATATGGGCAACACAAAGTATACTTGGTGTTTTCTCTCTCTTTTTCTTCTTTTGTTTAGAAGGAGGTCACAAGGGCTGGCAACAGATCTGTGATGATTGGAAAGTGAAAGTGTTTGGGAGTGCATTATGTGAAATTAACACATAATCAATAAAATTGTGCAAAAGAATTAAATGTGAAAGATAAAGGTAACCTTTTATCACCACCTTTTATCAAGAAGCCTAGATGATATGTCTAATGATATATGACTTCAATCCTAGCATTCAGGAGGGAGAAGCAGGTTATATCTGTGAGTTTGATGATGGCCCTTTCTATGCAGATAATTTTGAAATTATCCAGAGTAAGACATTTCACACACACACACACACACACAAAATGATAGAATGCTAGGGACCTAACTAACTGGCTGAAAGAGAGCACTGTTGCTCTTTCAGAAGACTGGGAATCAGTTCCCAGAAACTGTATGACACCTGCCCACCATCTTAAGTAAAGTTTCAAGGGACTTGATGCCCTCTTCTAAACTCTGTGGATGCCAAGTACTTACATGCTGCACATGCATACACACACACACACACACACACACACACAGGAAAAATACCCACACACATAAAATAAAAATAAATACATAAAAAGAAAGAGAATAGATGACACAATTTATTCAATTCTAGTAGCTACTTTTCCCACAATCATTATTAGAAATTTCATTAAACACTATGTTAATTACAGCACCTTATATGCAGAATGTATCAACAATTTTACTGGAAAACGATATTTAAAAACAAAATATTCTCCAACTCAGCATTTAGTCTCAGGAAAACAAAACAGGGGTGATAAAGAAGAGCCATTTTTATTATCGAATCAACCTGAAACCAGACTTGAATGAGCAAAACAGACAATCTACTGAGAGGACACAGGAGACAGAAATAAAGTCCCTATTTATAGTGAAGGAGATATAATTTTGTAATCCAAGATTCTGTGACAATAAAACTTGTCCTTGAGTACAACAGAATAATTTTTTTCCATATAGTTTATCTTTTTTCTTTTTTATTATTGGATATTTAATTTATCTACATTTCAAATGTTACCCTCTTTTCCAATCCCCACCCCCGAAACTACCTATCCCATCCCCCTTCCTCCTGCTTCTATAAGGGTGGACCCACCCACCCACTCCAACCTCCCTGCACTTTCATTTCCCTACACTGGGGCATTGAGCCTTCCCTGGACCAAGGGCCTCTTCTCCCATTGATGACCGACAAGGCCATCATCCTCTGCTACACATACTGCTGGAGCCATGGGTCCCTCCATGTGTATTCCTTGGTTGATAGTTTAGACCCTGGGAGCTCTGGTTGGTTGATATTGTTTTTCTTCCAATGGGGTTGCAAACCCCTTCAGCTCCTTTAGTCCTTTCTCTAACTCCTCCATTCAGGACCCCATGATCAATTCGATGATTGGCTACAAGCATCCACCTCTATATATGAAAGCTTTGGCAGAGCCTCTCAGGAGACAGCTATATCCGGCTCCTGTCAGCATGTACTTCTTGGCATCCACAATAGTGTCTACATTTGGTAACTATATGGGATGGATCTCCAGGTGGGGCAGTCTCTGAATGGACTTTCCTTCAGTCTCTGCTCCACACTTTTTCTCTGTATTTGCTCCTGGAGTATTTTGTTACCCTTTCTAAGAAGGAGCCAAGGAAGCACCTAGAGTTTGGTCTTCCTTCTTCTTGAGCTTCACGTGGCCTGTGAATTGTATCTTGGGTATTCTGATCTTTTGGGCTAATATACGCTTATCAGTGAGTGCATAACATGCGTGTTCTTTTGTGACTAGGTTACCTTATTCAGGATGATATTTTCTAGTTCTATCCATTTGCCTAAGAATTTCATGAATTCATTGTTTTTAATAGTTGAGTAGTACTCCATTGTATAAATATACTATCTTAATGTCACATGAAAACTGAACCCATGAATGGTGGGATGATCCTATGTTAGTTATTTGGCAACTCTTATAAAAGCAAACATTTAATTAGGGCTGGCTTAAAATTTCAAAAGTTTAGTCCATTAACATGACAGCAGGAAGCATGGCAGTGTGAAGCAGACATGGTACTAGAGGAGCCAAGAGTTCTCCATCTTGATCTGAAGGCAGTCAGGAGGAGACTGGAATTCTACACTGAGTGGAGCTTAAGCCTAGGAAACCTCAAAGCTACCTGCCCTGGAGTGACACACCCCCTTCAACAAGGCCACACCTCCTAGTAGTGACTACTACTAGGAGTGAACCTACTTGTTCATGCCATTATTTTATATAAAATATGGCATAAAATATATATCAATGAACTCCTGCCAGATGTATTTCATAATACTTTAAGGCCTTTAGCGCTTGGACTTTCAGTTTTCATTTTTGAAACCACTCAGGTAGCAAATCTCAGGGTATAAGTTACTAACTTCAGAAAAGTTAAGTTTATTCCACTTTCATATCCCTTTTCCCAGGAAACGTCTGCTACATTCTTAGCTTCCCCTTCTAGTGTGTTTCCAAAATGTCCATCTGGCATTTATATTTAGTTTGTATACTGTACTGGTTGCTATTATTGCTTCATGTAAGTACACATATTGCTCCTCTAAACAAGAATCCTTTAATTTTGATTTTATTATGGCCTATTCTATTTAAATTAATATATAGATTCATGAATACCAGTAAGAATGGCAAATTTTAAAAAGATAAAAACATCAAGTGCTGATAAGGAAGCAGAGGAAAGAAATATAGGAAGGAAAGCCTTTAAAGACTGATTGTAGAAATAGAAAGTAGTATATCTCTAGGTTGACAACTGGGTGAGATCTTGAATCACCTGGGAGATGGTTCATGATTGTGGAGGATTGTTCTGATTCAATTGATATGGAAAGACCCTCCCATCATGAGTGGCACCATACCCTTGGTCATCCTATAAAACAGGAAAGAAGACAGTGAGCTATGCAAAGCATCCATTTCTCAATTTCTTGACTGTAAATGAAATGTAAGTGCTTTTCAATCCTGGGACTTTCCCACCATGAAGACTAAAATAAGACCTTATTCACATAAGTTGCTTTGGTCAGGTACTTTGTTGAAACTATGAGGAAATTAACTAATACAGAAAATGTATACTGAGAAGTAGGGCTAATTGTGATTCATAGTTCTTAAGCCTTTGAAACAGATTGTAAGGAAGTATCAAAAAGAGTTTCAGATTTTGGACCCTGAAATCCCTCAAATACTATAAGACAAATTTAACATCCTGATCTGATGACATTTTGCAAGACAAGAAGGTCTAGAGAATGTTAGGCTATAGAGGCTTAGTTCAGGAAGTTTCATAGGTCTACAGGAACTCTATCAGGAATGGAGGGGAAGGACATTTGGTGACATTTTGACCAAGAATATAACCTCATTCTGCTGATGTATTTGAATAAAGTTTTAATTGAAAAGTAATTGGTTCCACAGAGAAAATTCCAAGGCATGAAAGCTTTCAGGCTGCTCTGAGAGGAGGCTATAATTGTTAGAAATGTTCTGTGAACTGGTGCAGTAGGAAATGTCCCAAAGGCAAGTTTTTAACCCATCTTGGGCTCCAACCCATGAAAATTCAAAATTTTTTGAAAGGAAACAATCTGAACTATAGTAAGCAGTTGAAGGAGTTGCTTGTTCCTCAAAAGTATTTGTGTAGGGAAATGTTTCACAAAGGTCAGTGGATAGCACATGATATAGGAGTGGTTCAACTGGGACAGAATATGTCTCAATTTGTCAGCAGAACTTGGCAGTGTTGTCAACATAGTGTAGATTTTGAAGGCATAAAAAAAAATGCAAGATTGAAAGGTCCATGGAGATCAAGGACCTCCACATAAAGCCAGACACTCTGAAGCTAATAGAAAAGAAACTGGGGAAGACCCTTGAGGACATCGGTACAGGGAGAAAGTTTCTGAACAGAACACCAATAGCGTATGCTCTAAGAGCAAGAATTGACAAATGGGACCTCATAAGGTTACAGAGTTTCTGTAAGGCAAAGGACACCATCAAGAGGACAGATCGGCAACCAACAAATTGGGAAAAGATCTTCACCAATCCTACATCAGATAGAGGGCTAATATCCAATATATATAAAGAACTCAAGAAGTTAGACTCCAGAAAACCGAACAACCCTATTAAAAAATGGGGTACAGAGTTAAACAAAGAATTCTCACCTGAAGAACTTCGGATGGCGGAGAAGCATCTTAAAAAATGCTCCACTTCATTAGTCATTAGGGAAATGCAAATCAAAACAACCCTAAGATTTCATCTTACACCAGTCAGAATGGCTAAGATTAAAAATTCAGGAGACAGCAGGTGTTGGAGAGGATGTGGAGAAAGAGGAACACTCCTCCACTGCTGGTGGGGTTGCAAATTGGTACAACCACTCTGGAAATCAGTCTGGCGGTTCCTCCGAAAACTGGGCACCTCACTTCCAGAAGATCCTGCTATACCACTCCTGGGCATATACCCAGAGGATTCCCCACCATGTAATAAGGATACATGCTCTACTATGTTCATAGCAGCCCTATTTATAATTGCCAGATGCTGGAAAGAACCCAGGTATCCCTCAACAGAAGAGTGGATACAAAAAATGTGGTATATCTACACAATGGAGTACTATTCAGCCATTAGAAACAATGAATTCATGAAATTCTTAGGCAAATGGATGGAGCTAGAGAACATCATACTAAGTGAGGTAACCCAGACTCAAAAGGTGAATCATGGTATGCACTCACTAATAAGTGGTTATTAACCTAGAAAACTGGAATACCCAAAACATAATCCACACATCAAATGAGATACAAGAAGAAAGCAGGAGTGGTCCCTGGTTCTGGAAAGACTCAGTGAAACAGTATTTGGCAAAACCAGAACGGGGAACTGGGAAGGGGTGGGAGGGAGGACAGGGGAAGAGAAGGGGGCTTACGGGACTTTCGGGGAGTGGGGGGGGCTAGAAAAGGGGAAATCATTTGAAATGTAAATAAATTATATCAAATAAAAAAAAAGACAAAAAAAAAAAAAAAAAAAAAAAAGAAAGGTCCATGGAAATTTGCTCCACTATTTCAGAGGGCAACTGAGACTAGAAATTTTGTGTTAGTATCACATAGCATGAAGCTATGTTAGTTACACAAAAGTTGTATCAGAGACCTCAGAATGCTAGAGATGTCTGGGCTATGGAATGCTCACCAAGAAAAACTGCAGGCACATAATATACAGTTTTTGTGAAATAGACAACTGATTGGGAGTGGGGGGCCGTAACTGCAATTTTTTCAAACCTTATTTTTAATGATGGTTAAACACTTTAACCTCCCTTGTCTGCCCACTACCCAGCAGAGGTAGTAGGAAAGAAAAGATAAGGGGGAAGTGGACCTGTTTAGAAAGGTTCTTTGGAGGAATTCCCATCTGTGCTATCTGGAAATTGGCGGTTCAGTTCACAGGTTAGCAGCTTGATCTACTTGCAAACCCCTCACGGATACACCAGCAGTCCAGTTCAGTAGAACAAGACTTGGAATAAGAAACATGAATGAGCATTGGTAGCACTACTCAGTAGGAACAACTATGTCTCAACGTTGGCATGAGTCAGCAGGAGGAACCTGGAGGAATGTCAGGAGATGTTCTCAGCTGTGCCTCTCTCAGAGAATTGAAGATCAACAAAGACGAAAGGCCAAGTGTTGCATGACTAGCTCTATAAGCAAGTGGAGCTCAGCCTCTGCTGCTGTCCTTCCAGTCCTATTTACACCCTCCAGACATCACATGTCCTCCACAGGTCTTGCCTCAGCATGTGCACCTGTCTCAACTGACATCACTGCCTATCAACCCCAGTCCAAAGAAGTGGCAAGAAGCTCCAACACACCACAAGAAGCTTTTTGGTACATTTCTTTCTACAGAGTCCTGACAAATGCAGCCCAACTATATAATATAAGGCCAAACAATATGTGCTTGTCATTAGCAAAGAATCCTTCATCATGTCTCATTTCACGTGCTTGCTTTAGCAGAATCTCCTCTCTCTTATGTCTGCTTCAGCAAAGCATTCCTTCATGAGTCTGCCTTAGTCTTTCACCTGTGTTCACTTTAGAAAAACACTCCGGGTATTTGCCCCAGAAAAACACCATCCAAGTAACTTTCCAAAGAACCCTTCCTGAAGTTTCCACTTCAGGAGAGACTACTGAAGTCCAATCAAGCCTAATTCATTTTTTCGAAGTCATGATGCTGTGAGATTTGGTGTTTGGACCACTAATGTTTGCCCTTGCTTTGAAACAAACATCCCTTGTTATATGATGAGTTCACTTTGGGTGTGGGATTGTTCATTCTGTGCCATTGTATAGCATATAACACATGTAAGAAACAGTAAAGCTTGACTCTCATTTTACAGAAGTTCACAGTTGAAACTCTATTTTCATTCAGAGCTATGAGGATATTAGACTTTTTAAGTCTTTGAATGAAAAACTATGGAGATGTTTTAAGTTGGAATGTATTTTGCTCTTTGAGAAAAGCATGATAATATTCTTTGTTACAATGTGTGCTGGTTAGATTTTTGTCAACTAGGGTTTTCTGGGATGAAGGAATCTCAATTGGAAAAAACATGTCCATCAGACTGGACTATAGACAGGTTCATGGAACATTTTATTTATTTAATGATTGAAGTAGGAAAATCCATGCTACTATAGCCAATTCCACCACTAAGAAGTAGTCCTAGGTTGTATAAGAACAATGACTGAGCATGCCATGAAAACAAGTCTGTAAGAGCATTCCACATGTTCTCTACCTCCTGCACTGAGTACCTGTTCACTCATCACTCATGATGGACCATCTGAAAGGAGAAGAAAAATATATTTCCTCTACAAGCTGCTTTTAGTCATGGTCCTTATCTCAGCAATAAAAGCAAACTAAAACACAGGACAAAAATGAAGTTTCCTTTGTTAGATTCTTAGTATTGCAAATAAGAGAATTTAAAACACTCAGAAAAAACTCACAGTGTACTTTATTACATTTTGAAAGAAAACTGATAGGGCAAGAAAGCTTTTAATTTTGAAAACTACTGAGTCAAGGGAAATGGAGACAAAGAAAAGCATCTTGTCTTTAGAGTTAGTTTTCAATGGCTGTGACAACACACTGTTACCAAAGCAATATACCAAAGAAAGCATTTATTAGGGGCATGCTTATAATTTCAGATGATATGTTTGTGACCACTATCATGGGGAGCATGGAAGCAGGTATGCAGGCATGGTGCTGGAACATTAAATAAGTTTACAGTCATATCCATAAGTGAGAGAGAGGAAAAACAGAGTGGTGAACAGACAGAGAGACACAGAAACACAGACAGAGACACACAGAACTAAGAAATTGCATGGGCTTTTGAAAATTTAGAGCGCATTCTAGTAACATATCTCCTCCAACAAATCCATAGCTACTAACCCTTTGATTCCACCAACTGGCGACCAGGCATTGAAATATATGAGTCCATGGGGACTATTTTCAGTCAAATCAACATAGTTAGTATCCAAGAAATTTGGTAGGTTTAGTGTTGTAAATCTGTAAGCAGCTGCATGGCAAAGGGGCATTTTCAAAAGGAGAAGCATCAAAAAATAAAAGGTAATAAAAAACATCAAGAAAAGTATAATTAGTAGGAAGAGATCCTTAGGAATTTGTTAAAAGACACAACAATGAAGGCAAGAAAAGAATCTGCTCTGCAAGTTGTTGTAACTTACATTAGTGTGTGTGTGTGTGTGTGTGTGTGTGTGTGTCTGTGTGTGTGCTTGCACATGCAAGCGCACTTGAATCTGCATGTGTATGAAAGTGCACACACATTCCAAGACATGTATATGGTCAGAGGATAACTTGCATAAGTAAATTTCAGGGAACATCTCAGTCAAAATGATTGAATTCAGGCCATCAAGCTTGGCAGAAAATTCCTCTATCAAGCCAACCACCTACCTCATCATCCTACACACAAAATCTAAGCATGTATGCATTGAAGATCTACAAGCTACTATATTTTTAGAGGAACTTTTAGTAATTATAAACACTATCAATATGGAAGTAATGATTCTTCACATCTTCTTAGTATTTTTTCAGTACCCATTTGACAGTCCAGCTGGATTACAACTTAAGGAAACAGAATATAGTATGCGATATTCTCATCTTTTGACCAGCAAACCAAACTGTCACGATAATACACACAGACAGAGCTTGTTGATTCTTTTGCCAGGGCAGTTATGATGTTTTTATTTCTAGTGTTATCAGAAAAATGAGAAACAGAGTATAAAGTAGGCCCTTTGTCAATGGATCAATTGGTGCATCGTCAGTGCCTACACCTAGCTATCTAACAAGACTTTGAGGACAAGGATACAATGGTTAAAGTGATATTTTGGATCACATTGGCAAGGGCTAGAGTTGTAGTGGTTAATATCAGCTGTCAGGATGCTATGTATAAAACTACCTAGAAAATAGGCCTCTGAACATGCATATAAGAATTATCTTGATTAATTGATGGGCACCACCATTACTTTCGCTGGCATCCTGAACTGTATATACATAAAAATTAAATCTACATAATTATTTGTCGTTCTTTGCTTCTTGCTATGGATGCAGCATATGGATGTTGCCCCAAACTCCACTGCTGTGGCTTCCCCATCTTGATGGACTAAAACCTCAAACTAAGGACTAAAATAATCCTGTTCTCCTTTATATTGCTTTTATCAACATATTTTACCAAAAAAATGGGGAGGCAACTAAGAAAACTTTGATGAAAGTTACTAAAAAATTTTAAAGCAGGTTATCCTACTATCTATCTAGTATTTCCACCCTTTTCAGTATATAAACGTTCTTCTTAACTTCCATGTTCACTGTAGCACCATCTATAGTAGTATAAACTTAACCTAAGTATCAATTAATGAGTGGTAAAGAAAACATGGTACTTATGCTCAGAGGATATAATTTATCAGCAAAAAATAGAATATCATTTGCAACAGTATGAATGTCACCAAAGAAAGTAATGTCCAGTAAATTAACCCTATCATGTCATAAAAAGACACTTCTATACTACTGTGACATCTAAAAAAAATCTCTAAAAAGTTAAGAATATAATTATAGTTTCCAGAGATGGGAGTAACATAGAAGAAAGAAGTTGCAGAACAGTTAGATAGTTTGTAAAAGTATTTTTTATTTTTCAAATGTAATTGTTATCTCAACTTTTCTAGAGTTTTCTGAACTATGGTTGGCTGGTTCAAGTCAGCTGTTCTGGTACAAACTCCTGTCCAAAATGCCTGATACAAACTGAATTCTTTTGACTCTTTCTGTAAAACTGTCAAAGTAAAACACACACTTAGAGACCTAGAAGGTCTTTGCATGCAATCCTTTGCCAGACTAGCCATGCTGCTAGATTAAAATTCTTGTATAATAAATAGACACTAAGTTAATGTTAAGAAGTTCTAGCATGTTATTGCAATGTTATATTTCTTTACTTCTCTTGTCAATAAAAATTTTAAACAACAAAACATCACAATATAATAATTTAAAATGAAAGCCACAACATTGAAGTTGCACAAGCAAACTACCATAAGGAAAGGAGAACCAAAAAAGGCAGACGAATCAGAGACCAATTTGTTCACACACTCAGGAGACCCACAAAAATATTAAGGTAAAAGCTATAATATATATGCAGAGGAGCTGGTGCTGCCCTACCTGTGTAGACCCTGTGCCTGCAGCTTCTGTCACTGTGTGGACATATGAGCATCAATCAGTTGATTTAGTGCAACTTTTTTTTTCTGGTTTCCTCCTTTCCCTCTGGTTCACACACTCATTCCACTCCTGCTTCCAAGGATTCCCTGAGTTCTGGGGGGAGGGATTTGATGGAGACATTCCATTTATAGATGTTTATTCCAAGGCCTCCCTCCATCTCTCTGCATGATGTCTGGCTATGGGTCTCTCTATTTGTTCTCATCTGAGGCAGGAGGATCCTCTCTGATCATGGCTGAAGAAGACATTAATCTATGAGTATAGTAGAATATTATGTATTTTTAAACCAGCAGTATTAGGTTTTACCCTTGGTCTCTGGTCTATGTAGTCTCAAGTTATTGTTTACCAAGCAGTGCTGGGCATCATTCCATCATGTATAGTTGGCCTTAAATAAAATCTGATATTAGATAGTTACTTCCATAAAGATTTGTGCCACCACCATTACCCTAAGATATTTATAATCAGGACAGCACTGAAGATCAAAGGTTTTGTGGGTGAGTTGATGTTTATCTTTCTCTTTGGTAGCCTGTAGAACACATTCTCATCCAAAGACAATGGAACATAGGGGTGAATGCTTTATGTAGGCACCTGTTCAACCTTCCTATGTTCAATGGTTGCGTGCTTTTAATATTCAGTAATGAAGCCTTACTGTCAGTTTATGGTGAGTATACTATTGTTTTTGCAACAGCCTCCATTATTTAGGAATTTCCATTGAACCAACTCAATTAGATATATCCCAGTCTCAATACTGAGAGTTTGATTTAGTGACAAGAGATGGGCACTTTGGACTCCATCTCTCTCATTATTTGATCTCTGATTATGATCGCCTTCATATATTTTAGAAAGTTCCCACTGCAATGGGTTTCCATATCACTCTTTAATGCCCCTCAATTCTAACTGTGTCTCTCCACATTTTCCCCCTCAAACCCATCTCTCTCCACCTATTCCAGCCAGAGGGTTAGATGATGGTATATTTCAAGAAGCAAAAAGTATTCTGAATGTTTTTACAACAAAGAAATAATTATAATACAGAAAGAAATGATGAGATGGACAAATTCAACTTACTCAATTAATTTTTGTGCCAATATATGTGTACTAAATATCATATAATGCTCAATTATCTATGTGCAGTATATAAATTAAAACTGCAAACTGAATTTCACATCAGTTTTTGTAAATTCATTTAGCTTACCTCTATTTTTATTAGCTCCATCCCCACTTATTTCCTTTTTATTCTCTAAATGTTTTATTTGTTTATTGAACATATTTGCTTGTGTTGTATCTGTTTCTCCATGATTTGGTTCCTTTTAAGTCCCTTTGCTCTTGGTCTTGTCAGGACAGTAGTCCTTATGTTTAACTAGAAGACAGACTTCTGTGTGCTCTCATACTCATTCTCCTCCAATTCCAAAGTATTCAAAAAATTATTGTAAAAATACACCAAACAATCTCTCTTAATGGTAACCTAGTACTCTGGCAACACACATTTTATTGATTTAATATTTTAGGCAAATTATATTTCAGTCAAATCATTTCTCACTTCCTCATATTTCTTACAAATCTTTATTGATATACTTTTGTGTTCCAACCCAAAAGATAATTCCAATACTCATAACCTTTCTTTACCCTCCTTTTTCTTTTGTCATTTTGCATATGCAATTACTATTTATCATAGGATGTTACAAACATTTCATCAGAGGAATATTTATCATAGATATAATCCTTTTTATCACATTGTTTCATACTGTTAACAAAGATGTATGTGGTTTACTATGAGAGATGATTTTGGTAGTTTGGAAAAGGCTTCTGTCTAATGTGTTGCTTTTAGGCTGTAAAAAGAGACAGAGACAGAGAGAGAGAGAGAGAGAGAGAGAGAGAGAGAGAGAGAGAGAGAGAGAGATTGTCACTTAGGAATCTTTTAGAGTAGGTGACCTGTTAAAATTATAACATATAAATTTCTGAAATAGGAACAAGATAGGCTAATAAAGGAAAATAATAATAATAATGTGGACAGAAAGATAAGCAGCCATGGTGATATTGCTATAAATTTTCCATTAACTAATACTGATCTTTACGAGTATAAACTCTTCATTTCTTTTAAGGAAATATGAGGACCTACAAGAGGCAAAATTCAGACAATTTCTTTTTTAAGCTATTCATTAAAGGCTATTTTAGTGAAATGCTGTTTTCAAAATGAATTTATGCAATTTTCTCACTTTGTAAATGAAGAAGCAGTATTCAGAGGAATCACGGAATATTTCAGTCTACTTTTCTCTATCAGATAAGTAAGCATTTCTATTTGGTCCATACTTAATCCTTTTTTATATAGAACCTATTAATTAATTCATTAGACTTATTTCTCAATTTAGAATGCCTTTACTTGGAAGATGAACAAAAATGTATTTTCTCCATTTTTCAGTTATTATCAAAAAACTCACCCTTAATAGTTTTTTCCATATCCAATCAGGATAATAAGTAAATAGAATGAGTTGTCAACATTCATTCTTTTTAGCTACTAATAAGATACTTTAGTGAAAATTAACTACTTGCTGTGAATTAATTTATTGATCTATACATTCATTTTTAATGATTATGCAATTTCTCCAGAAATGGCTACAACTGGCTTGGCCAAATCTAATTAATTTGTTCAGTGTTGAACCAGACTGGATCTTGTATCAGATGGACATAGAAGAATACATCCTCGGGGGATGAGATTTTTATCTTCTAGGTGACAGCATTCTTACAAGGAAGAAATACATTGGGCGGCTGTGTATTCAGGAATGGAATCCCTCTCAAGGCAGCTTTGAGAAGCATCTACATGGAATGGAAGAGACAAGGACCAGGACAGAGAGTCTGCAATTAGGTGAGTATAACAGAACTGCCATGACTACATTCCACAGAAACCTCAACTTGGGTATCCATGAAAGAGGTAAAAATACATTTTTTAAGAACTCGAAAAAAATTAATAAAGTCAGCTGACCAGGAACAATTTAGGGTATATAACCACATAAACGAAAAGAGCAGAGCCACCTACATTTTCTCCCAGATCTATTTGTCAATTTGCTAGCTAAAAAATGGTCAGTTGTTTCTGATGTAGGATAAACAAAATCAATTAGAAGTCATATTCACCTTAAAATCTCCTGATAAGTAACTATCATAAAAAAATCACAAGAATAAATTAAAAATGATTCATAGACAATGTATTGTCAAACAACACATTAATCATATGTGAAATATTAGAGTAAAAAAATTCATCAGTAGGAATATATGTAGTAAAGTCAAAATATGAAAGTAATTATTTAAAATATTTTATTATCTTCATAATTAGTGATATTAGTTTTTTATATGTTCAATATTAAAACTTCATTAGTTAATATAATTACACTTTTTATTTTTATGAAATATTTCCATAATATGCTCCACAAATATTATATAAAGGAGTGTCTTAAAGATAATTATTAAAATACCTTGGATATGAAAGTAAAATACTTATCTTTTGAGAGTATCTGTTTTCAAGATTTAAGAGTAATGTAAATGATTTTCATTACCAAGTATTCTTGTCTGTATGATTGTTAGTCACTGGAAGAAGTGCCAGGGCAGGGCGTCATTGTAATGTGCTGATATGAATGAATACCAGGAATGAAATATGATTTTAAAATGTGCCTATTGGTGTCTAAACTTCATAAACCATAAAAGTTCACGTGGCTTTTAGAAATGCTGAATAATAACATCAAGCTTGATATCTAGACTTAAAAAGTTGGAATTTCTTTTGGGGAGAATTGATTGAACTACATATCTGAGATTTGCTATTTGGGGAAAATGATATTCAGAGATTTGGAGGCCTTTGAATTTTTGTATTAACAAACACATGAAAGAAAGGTAGGTTGCCTGCTCATGGACATCCTCACTCTCTTAGTGATACCCTTTCTGTAGTCCTCGCCTCCTTGTTGCTGTCACCTGTCCCTTAGCTATGAGAGAGAGAGAAAGACCCCTACCTGATAAGAGTCCATACTGGCAATGAGAACGTAGTTACACCACCGCCAGCCTATGGACTTCTCCATTCCCTAATCATCCCAACCCTTAACATTTCTTCCAGTCCACCCTTTTCATCCACATTTCTATGTCTTGGCCCCTAAATGGGACAAAGAAATCCTGCTCACTCAGAGGCTACTCCAACCTGCAGAGCTCCCCGTAGTCCACTCAGACCTCTGCCAATATCTTTGTCCATCCAACCTATAGCCAGTCCACTCTCTCCTCATTGTCATATCGTCACTTCCCTGTCCCCACCCCAGGAAACCCCCTCCCTGCTTAACTAGAGGCCACATAGTAAAAAATTGCCATTCTACCAAAAATAATCTATGTATTCAGCACATTCCCATTAAAATTCCAACACAACTTTTTGCAGGTCTTGAAAGGACAATATTCAACTTTATATGAAAAATCAAAATTCCTAGAATATCTAAAACAATCCTGAACAATAAAATAACTTCTGAATGTATCACCATCCCTGATTTCCAGATATAGTTAAAAAACTAAAGTAATAAAAACAGCTTGGCATTGGCATAAAAACAGACATAGCGATCAACTGAATTGAGGTGAAGACTCAAACATAAATACATATGCCAAGAAATAGCTAATTTTTACAAATAAGCCAAAAAAGACACCATCAGAAAAAAATGAAAGTATCTGCAACAAGTAGTGTTGATCAGACTATATCTGCATGTAGAAAGAAGAATGCAAATATATCCACATTAGTTATCCCATACAAAAATCAAGTCTAAGTGGTTCAAAGACCTCAACATTAGATCAGATACAGTGAACCTGAGAGAAAATAAAGTAGGGAATAGTCTTGAACATGTTGGGACAGGAGCCAACTTCTTAAGCAGAACACCCATAGCACAGGTACTCAAATCAACAGTTAATAAATGGGACTTCATGAAAGAGAAAAGTTCCTGTAAGTCAAAGACGCTATCAAAACAACAAAATGACAGCCTATAGTATAGGAAGACTTTCACCATCTTGACATCAGATAGAGGGCTAATATTCAAAATGCATAAAGAACACAAGTAACTAGATACCAAAATGCCAAAACATCTAATTTAAAAATGGGGCACTGATCTAAACACAGAATTCTTAAGAGAGGAATTTCACATGACTGAAAAACACTTAAAGAAGTGTACAGCATGCTTAGTCATAAGGGAAATGTAAATTCAAATTCATCTTAGATAACACTCTACCCCTTTCAGAATGCCTGAGATCAGTAATACAAGTAACAATTCATGCTGGGTGAGGATTTGGAGCAAGGGGAACACTTCTCCATTGCTAGTGGGAGTGTAAACTTGTACAACCACTAGAGAAATCAATGTGGAATTCCTCAGAAAATTGAAAATTGATCTATTTCAAGTGCCAGGTATACCACCATTGGGCATATAGCAAAGACATTCCATCTACAAGGACATTTGCTCAATTATGGTCACAGTAGCTTTATTCGTAATAGCCAGAAACTGGAAACAACCTAGATGTCCCTCAACTGAAAAATGGAACAAAATTTTGTTACCCTTGCATAATGGATTATTACTCACCTGTTTCAAAACAAAAACAAAAACAAAACAAAGGCAAGACATGATGACATTTGCAGGCAAATGAATGGAGCTATAGAAAATCGTCCTGAGGGAGGTAATCTAGACCCAGAAAAAGTAACATATGTATTCACTTATAAATTGAGATTAGCTGTTTAGGAAAATGATAATCATACCACAATCTACAGATGCAGAGAGGCTAAGGAAGATAAAAAATCGCTGTGACAGGAAACCGGAATAGATTTTGCAAGTGCCTGCAGGCAGGTGGGAATAGGAACAGAGGGATGAGGTAGGCGGGTAGGAATGGAGAAAGGGTACATGGAAAGAGTCATAGAATTAAAGTCCATTTTGAAGGTGATATAGAAATCATGGATTGTGGAAACTCCCAGGAGTCTACAAGGATGACCTTAGTAAAGACTACTATTATTAGAGAATATGCACTGTGAACTGGCCACGTAAGCAGGCAAGGTTTCCAGTGGTGGAACTGGGACACAAACCAGTCACAAAACTTTTGACCTACAACCTATCCTGCCTGTATTGGAACAATAGAGACACAGAACTGTAAGAATGGCTAACGAATGACTGGAAAATTTGTAACCCTTGTCTGGAAAGAGGACCCACCCCCTACATTCCCTTTTGAACAGAAACCAGAGCCTTGATAGTTCAGAGAATGATTCCCAATGATATTGTGCCATACTCATAAACTGGTGTCCAACCCAACCACCATCAGAGAGCCTTCCTCGGGTAGCTGATACACTTGATGGGAGCAGATGTCTAGATCCACAGTCAAACTTAGGTAGAGTTTAGGGAATCTGAAAAGAGGGTAAGAAGGATTGTAGAAGCGAGAGAGGTTGAGGATACCACGACAACATGGCACGCAGAATCAACCAAGCAGGTCTCATAGGAGTTCACAGAGACTGAAGTAGCAATCATGGAGCCATCATGGGTCTGTTCTAGGTCCTCTGTGTATATATTATGCTTATTCAGTTGGTATTTTTATGAAATTCCTAACAGTGGGTTTATGGTGTATCTCCAAGTTTTGGCCTGCCTTGGGACCCTTTTCCTCCTACTGGGTTGCCTTGCCCAAACTTGATATGAAGGCTTGTGTGTAATCTTATTCTCTTGTTATACCATGTCCCATTCCCACCACAGGAAGCCTTGATGACAAGTTCAGGTTCCAGGATATGTTTTGTAAAGCCAAGGACATGTTTTATAGAGAGCAGTGTGATGGGGTGGAAGGGGGAGCCTCAGTGGACCCATGCTGAGGCATCCATACCCCTGAGGTACCAGCCAGATGGGGGTAGTATAGACTAGAGTTTATTGGGGAATCAGAAAGAGGTTTGAGAAAGGAGTAGAGGCAGAGAAAGAGAGGACAGAGAGGGGAAATGAAGAGAAAGAGATGAGAAGAAGCCATCTAAGAACATGTGGAGAGAGGAGAGGGGAGGGGAAAAGGAGAGAGAGAGAGAGAGAGAGGGAGAGAGAGAGAGAGAGAGAGAGAGAGAGAGAGAGAGAGAGAGAGAGAGAGAGAGAGAACAGAAAGTCAGTCAGTGAGAGTTAAGGGAGGTCGAACAGTCCCTTTTATAGCATGCCATGCTTACCTGGCTGTTGCTAGGTAACGGCTGGGCGGAGGCTAGAAGGAATACTAAGATACTAACACATTGTACCTTCCATTTCTATGAGGCCTTACTAGGATCACCTTTATAAAATCCTGAGAGTTCCTATTGTACTTTATTTTTAAGGTACTATAGACTAGTTTATGATAACAGCAGTAAAACTAAGAATTAGCTCGGAATGAAGCTAAACCAATATCACTGGAAGTAACACTTGCTTGTAATAAATTTTCAGCTTATATGCGTGGGTGCCAGAACATTACTTCCCCTTTAATAGTCAGTCAATAAATTACCTTCATTAAATTGAGCTACAAATTGTGTATAAATTTATTAGGATATTTAGTTATTTATGGGTCTTACAAATCAGATGGACATAGGTTTGCGCCTCTGTCATTCTCCATGCAGTTTACATGGAACAGGGATTTGGACAGCTTTCCTAAGACTCACATCGCTCATCTATATTTGAAATTTGCTAAGTTTTATGTCATTCAGTTAGTTTGATGATTCTGTAATATAAAATGTGTTAGTATTGAATTGTACGATCTACCTAGAATTCCATAACATTGTTCTACAATAGCTGGAGTGTAGAAAATACAGTTAATATCCCTTGAAGGAAGGAAGGAAGGAAGGAAGGAAGGAAGGAAGGAAGGAAGGAAGGAAGGAAGGAAGGAAGGAAGGAAAGAAGGAAGGAGGGAGGGAGGGAGGGAGGGAGGGAGGGAAGGAAGGGAGGAAGGGAGGGAGAGAGAGAGAGAAAGAGTGAGAGAGAGAAAGAAAGAAAGAAAGAAAGAAAGAAAGAAAGAAAGAAAGAAAGAAAGAAAGAAAGAAGTTTAAAATCTTCTTTTAAGTTTTTAAAGGAAAAAACTCTCCTAGCTTCAAAAACAAAGGGGCTTTCCTGAGCAGACACGCTCATCAAGAAGAAAGACTGAGGATCTCATCAGGCGGCAAACCCCTGACTGTTTTAAGTACAAGTCCTTCTGGAGAAATCTTAGTTTTGCTCAGTGAACCACAAAATTAAAGTACCATGGAAGAAAGCCAGGATAGCTACAGTGCCAAAATATGTATCCCACAAAAGCAAAGAGCTTCAAAATTACTGTGTTTATAAAAAGGTTTACCCAATGAAATAAATGAAAGCTTCATGATCTAAGAAAATTTAAGTTAACCACCACATTTCTATTGTTCTACCTCTTTTAGTAGGTGTAGAGGGAATTGGCACTTACTGAAGAAGATATGATAATTTTTCTTTGAATAGAGCACTTTATCCCATTAATTTCTGCAATTGTGGTAGGAGATAAGATTTAAGACATTGACTAACTGAAAATTAAGGTTTTTTTTTTTTTTTTAAAAAAAAGAGAAGAAAAGAAACAAAGAATAGCTTATGTCATTTTCTATGGCAAGTATGCTAAATTTACTTTTATATAACCATTTTAAAAACCTCTTAGTGTCATTTATATGCTCTTAATCATATTGAATTTGTCTTTATAGTTATGGTATGACAGTCTTTTTAAGCCACGTGGTTGGTTATTTTTTTAACCACAGTTAAGGAATAGAATGACCTAGAGAAGATATTAGAAATAAAACAAAACACAATGTGCAAAAGAATAAAAATAAGTTGTGCTAGCTTCAAGATCTTTGAATTTTGTATTAGGTATGTACTTATTTTAAATTTTGCAAATCCTCTTAGGTTGTTTACATTTAATGGCTAAGAAAAATTGTGCCATTTAAAATAATAAAAGACCTAGAAACCAATTGGATAAATGATACTTTTAGTTTTACCTAATATTTGCAGAAGAGCAAAAGAGTAATAATGTATCCAGAGAAATTGCTTAATAGTTTTTTTAATTATAAACATTTAGACTTAAAAATCTAAAAATGTATACAAATAAGCTAAACCCAGCTTCAGAAATAAGATACAGCCATATAATTAAAATCAGCTGTATGTTTTGCAAAATGTGTTTCCTTTTCTAATTTATACATATATACACACAGAGAGAAACAGAAACAGACAGGCAGGCAGGCAGGCAGGCAGACAGACAGACAGACAGACTCACAGTTATGTTTCTTTTCTTGATGAATGGTATAAATTGTAGCATGTAATTTCTACTACCCCAACTGCCCAGGTTTCCTTGGATCTGTGGATGAAGAATACACACACACACACACACACAATTAGCTCATTTTTAACCTGCATTACAACTCAGTGGCTGGGCTCTTCTAGCCCTCTTAAGGGCTAGCATGCCTTTACCTTTATTCCTTGCTCAACAATCTAATCTGCCCTCAACTTAGTTGCAAGCTTGCCTTCTCCTTGCTACCCCAGGCCCAGAGATCTCACATAGCTGGTGGCTCTTTCTCCCTCAGAAGCATGGTGAATCCTTGCTCTTCCTCCTAACCCTAGCCTGCCTGAGGGAACCTGGAAGTCCCACCTTTTCTGCCCAGCCATTGGTTACTGGTATCTTTATTGATCAATCAAAAACCAATTGGGGAACAAGAACTTCAGCTGGTTATATGCAGAATCAAAGCACCAAACCACCCCCTACAATAAATGGCCCAGAGAGATAATGTTTTTACTTCACGTTGTTGACCTTATTTGTTCTTTCACTCTTGCATTCTATGCTCATCGACCTTTACCTTTTATCTTTTCCTCCTCAAAATACATCTTTTTAATATATCTTTTTTTTAAATGCATTTTTTTGGGTTTTTTTGGATTTGGTTTTTTCGAGACAGGGTTTCTCTGTATAGCCCTAGCTGTCCTGGAACTCACTCTGTAGACCAGGCTGGCCTCGAACTTAGAAATCTGCCTGCCTCTGCCTCCCAGAATGCTGGAATTACAGGTGTGCACCAGCACTGCCTGGCTTAAAAATGCATTCCACCCTGACATTTCACCTTACACCCGTCAGAATGGCTAAGATTAAAAACTCAGAACATAGCAGGTGTTGGCGAGGATGTGGAGAAAGAGGAACACTCCTCCACTGTTGGTGGGGTTGCGAATTTGTACAACCATTCTTGAAATCAGTCTAGTGGTTCCTCAGAAAACTGGGTACACTTCCAGAGGACCCTGCTATACCACTCCTTGGCATATACCCAGAGGATTCCCCAGCATGTAATAAGGATACCTGCTCCACTATGTTCATAGCAGCCCTATTTATAATATCCAGAAGCTGGAAAGAACCCAGGTATCACTCAATGGAGGAGTGGATACAAAAAATGTGGTATATATACACAATGGAGTACCATTCAGCCATTAGAAACAATGAATTCATGAAAATCTTTAAAAAATGGATGGAGCTGGAGAACATCATACTAAGTGAGGTAACCCAGTCTCAAAAGATCAATCATGGTATGCACTCACTAATAAGTGGATATTAACCTAGAAAATTAGAATACCCAAAACATAATCTACACATTAAATGATGTCCAAGAAGAACGGAGGAGTGGACCCTGGTTATGGAAAGACTCAGTGTAGCAATATAGGGGAATACTAAAACAGGGAAGTGGGAAGGTGTGGAGGGGGGAACAGCGGGAGGGAAGAGGACTTATGGGACATTCGGGGAGTGGGAAGCCAGAAAAGGGGAAATCATTTGAAATGTAAATAAAAAAATATATCAAATAAAAAAAATAAATGTAAAAAAAATGCATTCTATACTCTGTTTCTTATTTCTATGATCATTCAATTTCAAACATGTTTGCTTTCTCATTATGATATATTTGGCTACTCTGGCATTTAAAAATTGAGCCTTTAAAATGACTTTAGAATTTTTCACACTGTAGTATGACTTCATATACACTGTAACACTATGTTAAACCTGCTGCTTATAGTTTTAAAAGACACAGCCTAGGGCCTTTGCTGTGAGCTGCTGCTCTATCAGCCTACTCCCAGATCCCTTTCGTTCGCTTAGCTCCAGGACCAGCATGCCAGCACTGACCAGGCTTCTCTTTCCTACACTCCTTTGATCCAGGAGGGGCCACATTACCAGCTAGAATTCGCAGATAAAAAAAAAAAAAAAAAACATCACGCAAAGTGTACACATGGAGTTACCCATGGTTCCAGACCCATAGGCAGCACAGGATGGCCTTGTTAGACATCAAAGAGAGGAGGCCCCTGGTCCTGGGAAGGCTAGATGCTTCAGTGTAGGGGAATACCAGGACAGGGAAGCAGGGGTGGGTTTACTGGGGAACAGAGGAGAAGGCTTATGGGATTTTCAGGGGCAGGGAGAGAACCAGGAAAGGGGACAATACTTGAAATGTAAATAAAGAATATATCTAATAAAAAAAAAAGGACACACAGATAGCTTTTTTTATTTTAGAACTTGCTGGCTAAAAATCATTAAAAATTACTGTGCTTTCTATGTTAAAATGTTCTTCGGTGCTTATAGAGATACAGCCAATTACTTTTGAAAGATGTCAGTATCTATAAGCAGACACTTTTGCCTAAAACAATTTCTAGAACAAGGAATTTCGCTTTCAGTCACTCTTCAACAGAGCACTGTCCATCCCTATTCAACTTTAGCAAACAAAATATGAGTGAAAGGAACTGGATTGCAGAATTAAAATAGATAAATTATGCCCCACTCGTCTTTCTCTTTTTCAGAATAACGGCATAATGGTTTTCAATAAAGGGAAAGAAAACATAAAAAATTTTCTCCATGACCCAGCCCAGAAAACTGAACTCCAGGAGACATACAGCAGGAGTAAATATTTGCAAAAGGATTACAGACGTAGTTAGAAATGGAAGAACTACGTAGTATAGGATGCATTATAAGTTCAAGGAAATCATGTTTTTACTACAGATACAGCGAAGGCAAGAGATTGTACTGTCATTTGCTGAAATAAACAAAACTGAGACATGCAAATTTCAGGGGAAGAGAGATGGTTCTCAGTACCAAGGTCCAGGGAGTACAATTACATATGGCAGACTGGCTGTCAGGGTTTAAGGAGAGTGGGGGTCAGTTACTCATTTCTAGTGTCTTTCTCATACAAGATGCTCAGTCTTTAGCCAACCATTACTTTTTAAACTACAGTAGAAATAAGCCAAGATAAGAAATGGCTTCTGAGACAGAGAGCCACAGAGAGAGCTTAGCTTCTAAGATACCAGATACATGACCTTCTAAACAGCTTTGCTTTGGAGTAGCTAACAGAACAAACAGAACTTATTACAACATACAATTTCATAAGTTTTGACAAATGTTTATACCATGAAACCACTAACACAAATAAAACATACCACATACATTATACCCAGTTTGTGTGTGTGTGTGTGTGTGTGTGTGTGTGTGCTCTGAAATCCTGCCTAGCATATACACATTATCCTCTGTTCCCATTCTGACAATTATTCGCTTTTCCCTAGTTTAAGTTTTCATTTTGTATAAATGTGTGTAATTTCTTCTTATTTAAGCAAAGTTATATTGATCATTCCATAGTATTGTGTGTATTAATAATATCTTTGATTATTAAATAATATTCCATTTTATACATATACCACAGCTTCTTCATTTGTTAACCTGATGCCCTGGCTAGTTTTAATGTCAACTGATACAACCTGGAATCACTGGAGAAGAGAGAACTCTTATTTAATGGTTGTCTTGAACAAACTGGTCTTATCTATATCTGTGAGAATCTGTGGGGAATTTCTTGACTGATGGTTGATGTGGAAGGGCACAGTCTACTATGTGCAGCACCATCCAAGAAAGGTGAATGTGGGCTATCTAAGAAAGCCAGGAGATGGGAAATCAGCGAGTGATCCAATAAGCAGCATCCCTCACTGTTCCCGCCTGCAGATTCCTGATTAAAGTTCCTGCGCCAACTACCATGAAGAATTGTGAACTGGAAGCCACTGGAAGCCTCAGCCAAGTAAACTTGTTTGTTTCCAAGTCAATTTTTATCAGCATGGATTATCATAACAACAGAATAAAAATTAGGACATCTGGATTTATCTGGCTTGTTTATAGTTTTGTCTAAATAAATCTGGCCTGAAAGTTTCTGTGAAAGTTTTATTTTTTTTTAATAAACTTGTGCTTTCATTTCTCATAAATGGAGTGTGAGACTGGTTGAGTCAATATGTAAGATGATGCTCTGTGCTTTTAAAAATAATTCGGATTTTCTGAGCTCACTCCTCCATTTGTGTTATAAGTGTAAGTATATGAGAATTCTAGTGGTTTATAATATCAATGACATGGCCAATTTTATTTTACAAAAGTAATTAATTATTTTTTAAAATATTTTAACTTTCCAGAACCAGGGACCACTCCTGCTTTCTTCTTGTATCTCATTTGATGTGTGGATTATGTTTTGGGTATTCCAGTTTTCTAGGTTAATAACCACTTATTAGTGAGTGCATCTGGAAAGACTCAGTGAAACAGTATTCGGCAAAACCAGAACGGGGAACTGGGAAGGGGTGGGAGGGAGAACAGGGGAAGAGAAGGGGGCTTATGGGACTTTCGGGGAGTGGGGGGGGGCTAGAAAAGGGGAAATCATTTGAAATGTAAATAAATTATATCGAATAAAAAATATTTTAACTTGAATATCACTTAATTTTAATACATTTTTAAAAACTAATAGTGTTAAATATATGTCCATGTGTTAATTTCCATGTGTATTTCCTGTGTTTGAATTCTTCTTAAAAATCTTTCCCCTGTATTGAATTAGGTTTTTTCCATTCTCCTTGTGCTTTGTACGTATTTTTTTCAGACTTCTGATTGTCTGACTGGAAATATAGCTTGTTGTCTCATTCTCTTAATCACTCCTTAAAGAGGAGAGTTTCATAATTATATCTAGCCGGGCAGTGGTGGCGCACGCCTGTAATCCCAGCACTTGGGAGGCAGAGGCAGGTGGATTTCTGAGTTCGCAGCCAGCCTGGTCTACAGAGTGAGTTCCAGGACAGCCAGGGCTATACAGAGAAACCCTGTCTTGAAAAACAAAAATAAAATAAAATAAAATAAAAATAAAAAGAATAATTATATCTATATCTTTGAGAATGATGCATTTAGAAAGGCCATTGTGATGACCACACTGGCCAAACTCTACTTTAGCTTATGTTTCCAACCCTGTCTATATATCTATCTACCTACCTATCTATCCACCTATCTATCTATCTATCTATCTATCTATCTATCTATCTATCTATCTATCATCCATCCACCTACCTATCTATCTATCTATCTATCTATCTATCTATCTATCTATCTTCAGTACCAATGTTGAAGCTAGGACCTAGCATATTAAGACAGGATTGAGTTACAACTGTAGCCTAAAAAAACATGTCTTAGGGTTTCTATTTCTGTTATGAAATACTGGACCAAAAATAAAGTTTGGAAAGAAAGGGTTTATTTGGCTTATACTTTCATATTGTTGTTCATTATTAAAGGAGGTCAGAGCAGGAACTCAAACAGGACAAGATCCTGGAGGCAAGAGCTAATACAGAAGCCATGGAAGGGTACTGCTTACTGGCTTCCTTCCTTTAGCTTGCTTAACCTCCTTTCTCTAGAATGAAGGACTTGTACCATACACAGTAGGCTGGACCCTCCTCTTCTGAACACTAATTGACAGAAATGCCTTACAGCTAGCTATCATAGAAGCATTTTCTCAATTCTGGCTCCTTCATCTCTGATGACTCTAATTTGTGTCTAGTTGGCTTAAAACTAGCCAGTACAAAAGAGGTTATTTTGTTGAATATAATTTTAGTATTTTTCTTTTTTTTCTATTTTTATTAGATATATTCTTTATTTATATCTCAAATGTTGTTCCCTTTCCTTGTTCCCTGCCCCTGAAAGTCCCATAACCCCTCTCCCCTCCCCCTGTTCCCCAATCAACCCTATTCCATTTCCCTGTCTTGGTATTTCACTGATTTGGAGCCTTCCCATGACCAGGGGCCTCTCCTCCCTTTGATATCCAACAAGGCCATCCTCTGCTCCCTATGTGTCTGAAGCCATATGTACTCATTGGTTGATGGTTTTGTCCCTGTGAGCTCTGGGAGTATTGAGTGACTCATATTGCTCTTCCTCCTATGGCTCTGCAAACCCCTTGGATCTTTTCTCTCGCTCCCCCATTGGGGAACCTGTGCTCAGTTCACTGGCTGGCTGAGAGTGACCCCTTCTGTATTTGTCATGCTCTAGCAGAGACTTACAGGTGACAGGATCCGGGAAGCAAGCACTTGTGGGCATATACATCAGGTGGCATTGTTATTTCTAGTGACTTCTTGCCTAGCCCAAGAACATAAATGTAGAGGGTAAAAGGCCCTTAGGTACACAGAGAGGCACCAGGGAGAGCAGGAAAAATGAAACATTAAAACTTATATATTCAAAGAAAGATGTTTACCTGTGTTCCACCAAAAACTGACTCCCACAGGCCACAGTCATTCTCCCTAGACCCTTATCTTGAGCATTGTTTCTAAGACAACAGAACACATCATTATTGAAGAATTCATATGTACATTATAAAGGATTTCAATGTAAACATGTCTTAAACTTTCTTATGCACACACAAAAGACTGAGATAATTGTCATCAGAAAACTTTTTGTTCAAAATCATGCTGTGCTTAAATATGGCTAAATTAAATTGTGTCAGATACCAATGGTTTAAACCAATGAAGATAAGTTGAGATGAACCAAATTTCATTCTTGTCACTATGCTGAGGAGTGTGATGCTTGCAGGAATCCCTCACACAAAGGCTTACTTTTCTGTTCATCCAAAAATATTATAGTTTTCTATGACACAGGTCGGTGATCCATTTTGAATTAATCATGACATATGGCACAAAAGATCTGATGGAACTCCATTATTTTCCATATGAATATTCAATTGTTCTAGAGTATGCTAATACTCATCTTTTTCATTGAATTACATTTTAGGACTTTACGTTCACTTCAAAAGGGCAACTAGACATCTTGATATATGGTTTTATGTATTATAAAAGTGGTAAAAATGACTTATGAGAGCATGAATTGCTTTAAAATGGAATAGAAATGAGAAATAATGACCAGACATCTGCAAATGGACTGATACTGAGTTACTGTTGAGAATCCCCTGGTTGTTAATACTTAAAGAAAGACAGATATTCATGGTATGAGCTGCAATAAATTAACTTTCTGGAGGCAGCAATCTAATTAGCTATTCCTATTTTGTCCCAGGAGTTTTGTGACTCTAGAAAGATGGGGAACAAATACCTCTTTCAACTGCAGTCAGCACTCAGCAGAATTTAGTATTTAGAATACTATGTTTTGTTGCACTAAACATAAAAAAATCATTATATTTTCAAAAGTAAATTTATTAAAATTCACAACCGAGAAAATTCAATTGTATACTTGAATTTTATCAAATACACATTGCAAGAATCAAATGCAAGGATTTGTAGGAAATGAAGTGCAAATACCAAGAAAAGTAAATAATAAAATAGAAAGTATTTTTTTTATACATACTCATTAGTGTTGCAACCTTGAAAGCTTACCCACAAGTTATTCATGTTAGCTTTGGGCTCATTAATCACCTCCCCTAAGTGAGACTCTCCTGAAATCTGATGCTGTGACTAAAATAGATATTAGGTAAAATTTTAAAGTAATTATTTCCTTCAAAAATGAGCTTTACTCATCCTTCAGGGATATGGGCACACATTAAATGTGTGACTAGAGTCTCAGGACTCAACATAACCAACTTTCCCGTGTTCTATATAAGCTGTCACAGGAAACCGTGAAGCCTTTCGAGAAATGAGTTCCACCTTGACTTTCTGTTTATGTTCTGAAGGCAAATCAAGTAGGTAAAATTACCCACCTGCTCACATTTTTATCCTAGTGCACACATTCACTATTTAATCACTTATAGTATGTAATTTAATCTAACCACTTACTCCTCAAAGGCAAAGATGTCCAAAGTATAGGTAAAATTAAATGCAGTAAACGTATTAAAATACTTGTTCTTTATCAGGGGATTATGGGCTACTCCTATAGAAATGCCTCAAAATAATGTCAGAAACTCCTAAAATACACCAAATGGTGTACTCAGTCAAGAAAAGTTTGTTTATGCATAATTATATACATTTAGGTCCCTAAGGGATTCCAATTTCAGGGCAAACTTCTATTAGCTGGAACTGTTGTGTGACTGATCACACAAGAATTATACTCCAAGAAAGGTGGGTTTTTTTTTTTCAGCCCTTTGCATTGGGGTCAGCATCAAAAGTAAGTAGAAATAGGCTATTTCACAGCATGGTTTCTTAATTTGTCTGACCCCTTTATTCTCTATTTTAGTCTCAAATGGAAATAATTTATATCCTTAAAACCATGAATATGTTTCACTTTTTATTTTAATTGAAAAAAATCACACCATATATCCTTATTGTGCTGTTTCCTCTCTCCCAGTTCCTTCCAGATCCTTCCCGTATCTCCAGCCATGCAATTCATTGCCTTTTCTCCTTCTCTTTAAAAACAAATAGACAAACAAAAAATACACACATACAAACTCCAAAGAAACACAAAAATAAAAGCCAAAATACACAAATAAAAGACCTGTATGAAAAAATAATACTCAAGCAGAACAAAATGAGGCAAAAATCTGCCAAAACATCATTGAGATTATTTTGCGTTAGCCCCTGAGTTTGGAGCTGGCCTGGAAATATTATTAAGATTACCAGTGTAACTCCATTGAAGAAAACTAATTTCCCTTTGCCAGTAAGTATCAATTGTAGATAGCCTCTTGGTTAGCGGTGATAGATCATTCCCACTTTCTCTTCTAAGTGCTGAGACAATGTCTGGATTGAACTCGTGCAAGCCCTGTATGTACTGTTATAGCCATATGTGTATCAGTATTAATGTATCTGAAAGACACATCTAGAAGTGATCCATCAACTCTACCTCTTCCAATCTTTCAGCCTCCTCTTTCACATAGATTCTGATCTGATCCCCCATAGGCAAGGTTTTGATGAAGCTACGCTATGTAGGACTTAATGTTTCAAAGTCTCTTACCCTTTGTACATTGCCCAGCTGTGAGTCTCTGTGTTAGTTCCCATTTACTGTAAGAGAAGCTGATCTGATGATAACTGAGCAACATACTGATCTACAGGTATAGCAGAATGTCATTACAAGTCATTTTATTTCTATATTTTTTTAGCATAACAATACTATTTCATTTTTCCTTAGGCCCGTGACCTAACCAGTCTCCACCTGAAAAATGTCAGGCATGGGTTCTATCACATGGAGTGGATCTTAAATCTCATCAGTCATGGGTTGGTTACTCCCACAAAATGTTTGCCACTATTGCCCCAGCATATCTTACAGCAAGGTTGCCATTGTGGTTCACAGAGTATGTAGCTGGGTTGATGAATGTCTTTCTCCTCTTGGAGCATTCAGAGTACCTTGCAGAATCATGGACACTAGCCAGTGGAGGGGAAGCTTCTAGTTAAGTACTAACTCTACTTTTCTGTCCTCAGTGGCATATTTATGTGCTATCTTTAGCAACAGGGCCTTACCATCAGGTTGTGAACAACAACCAATAGATGTTTCAACTTTTTCACAGGGTCTATTTTACTAACATTTAAACAAGATGTAGGGCATTAATGTGTCTGGAAGTTTCACTTTATGTCAAAAAATTGTCTAGCTGGGGCTTGATTGGGGGCATTTTGTGTACTGTATATTCAGATGCTAACTGCTATGCCCAGAGATCTGATAGCAGTATGGATGTTGGCATGGACAAGCATGTCTAGTCTTAGTGCTATGCAAAAATAATTTTCCATAACTTCTGGTTAGTTTATACAAAGCTGTTCAGCCGACCAGCTTAGCATAAGAGATTAGGATGGGATTTCTGAGTGTTTCAGAAATAGCCCAGATAGAGAAGGGAACACAAGAAGTAGAGGAGTAGACAAGGAACACAGGGACAAGAAGGTGTAGAGAAACATCATAGAAAGAACAGGATGATTCACCTCGTGGTAGTGATGAAAGAGAAGCCATGAGAGCACCCGTGGACCAGAATGAACCAGACGAGACTCAGTTCACAGCTAAAGGTCCGTATGGCTGTGCATTAGTATCCTAGTTGGGTTAGAATAGTTTAGAACCTGCCCAACTTAGTGCATGCAGCCTGTTAATAAAAATGCCAGGTCTCTGTATCTTTATTTGGGAACTAAAGCAGGCTAGAACAGAGGATTGAAATGCCCTGAGGTTATTTAGGAGGAAAGGGTACAAAAGACCACCACCCCTGTCCCCCACCAATTACATTTTCAGAACTTTGTCTCTCCCATGATTTGGTGACATATTTAGACTGCTGTGCTGGTTTGAATGAAAATGGCCCTATAGGCTCCTAGGGAGTGGCACTATTATGAAGTAGACTTTGACAATTATGATTTTCAAGCCAGACACAGTGTCATTCTTTTTCCCCTTCCAGGTGTAGAACTCTTTTTTTTTTCAAAAGAAAACTTTTTGTTCATTGTTTTTATTAGATATATTCTTTATTTACATTTTAAATGTTGTACCCTTTCCTGGTCCCCTGCCCCAAAAATCCCCTAACTTATCTCCCCTCTCCCTGCTTACCAATCCACCCACTCCCTCTTCCCTGTCCTGGCATTCCAGGACTGGGGCATCTAGCCTTCTCAGGACCAAGGGCCTCTCCTCCCTTTGATGTCCAACAAAAGCATTCTCTACTACATATGCATCTGGAGCCATGTGTGTACTCTTTGACTGGTGGTTTAGTCCCTGGGAGCTCTGGGGGTACTAGGTGGTTCATGTTGTTGTTCCTTCTGTAGTGCTATAAACCCATTCAGCTCCTTGGGTCCTTTCTCTAGCTCCTCCATTGGGGACCCTGTGCTCAATTCAATGATTGGCCGAGAGTGTCCCCTTCTGTATTTGTCATGCACTAGCAGGGCCGCCCAGGTGACAACTATAACAGGCTCCTGTCAGCAAGTACTTGTTGCCATCCACAATAGTGTCTGGGTTTTGTAACTGTATATCGGATAGATCCCTAGGTGGTGCAGTCTCTGGGTGGTCTTTCTCTCAGTGTCTGCTCCACATTTTGTCTCTGTATCTCCCACATGCCTTTAATCCCAACACTTGGGAGGCAGAGGCAGGCAGATTTCTGAGTTTGAGGCCAGAACTTTCTGGTCTGCAGAGTGAATTCCAGGACAGCCAGGTCTATACAAAGAAACCCTGTCTTGAAAAACAATAAAATAAAATAAAATAAAATAAAATAAAATAAAATAAAATAAAATAAAATAAAATAAAATAAAATAAAATAAAATAAAATAATAAAATAGAAAAGAAAGAAAGAAAAAAAGAAAAATGAACCAGGTATAGAAATCTTGATTGCCACTCCAGCATCATATCAAGCTGCAGGCCACCATGCTTCGTGCCATGATAACAGACTAAACCACTCAACATATTCCAGCCCCAAATAAATCTTTTCTTTTATCTGGGTGGGCATGATCATGGTGTCTCTTCACAGCAATAAAATCTAACTAAGGCAATTTCTTTCATATGTGTATAGATTTTAGAAAGCTTCTAGAGTAGTAGGTTTTCCTGTGACCCTTCTTGTTATCTGTCACTTCCTGTACTCCTTCTGTTACCCATCCTTGCCACTTAATCACCCACTCCAGTTCCCACTGTACTTCCATGTTCTGTTCGATAACAATATATTCTATTTCCTCTCCCATGGAAGAGTCTTTCCTCCTCTACAGCCTTTTCCATGATTTCTGGAGTTATAGGAATTATAGCGTGCATGCTTTTTAAGGCTTAAAAATCTAATGTCTACAAATAAAATAATTATATAGCATCTGTATTTGAATTTGAGTTCTTCACTCAGGATGACTTTTTTCTGTAAGAGTTCCATTTATTTATGCTCCTATTTTGTGATTCCATTTATTAACAGCTGAATAATATTCCATTGTGTAAATGTAACACATTTTCACTATTAATTTGTTAGTTGATAGACATCTAGGATGTTTCCAGTTTCTGGTTCTCAGAAATAAAGCAGAACTGAAGATGCTTGAGCAAGTGTGTCTTTGGTGCTTAGTACAGTCTTTGAGGGCTGGCATGGAATTCACTGTAGCAGAAAGGTGAAGATCTTAATGTGCAGTATAATGTTTTCTGTAGTGTGTGTGCATGTGCGTGTGCATGCCCGTGCACGTGCGTGCGTGCGTGCATGTTTGTATGTGCGTGTGCACGTGTGTGAGTGTATGCATGTGTGTGTGTGTCTGTGTGGGCATGTGTTTGTGCGCGCACATGTGTGTGCACGTGTGTGTGTGTGTATGTGTGTGTGTGCATATGTGTGCATGTGTGTATGTGTATGTGTATGTGCTTGTGTTTGTTAGAGAGGGAGAAAGGGATAGTTATATAGAGAGAACAAAGACATGTATGCTGATGTATGTAGCACCTGAAAATTTTAAAAATTTCTTTTCCCACAACACAGTATTTTTATTTATTATTTGGGAATTTCATACAATGTACCTCAATCTCATTTGTTTCCCATCCCTCCCACTCTACACTCCCACTCTTACTACAGATCTCCCAAAAGACAAAAAAAAATACACCAAGTCCAATTTGTGTTGCCCATATACTCATTAAAGCATGCTCAAGCTCCCCGTGGCCAGCCCCTTAAATTTCTCAATATACATATATGAAATGGAGTAATTATGTTACACAAGGGATATATTAACTGTAGTGAAATAAATTAATATATCAATATAATGAGAATATATGAAAATAAATTAACTTGGATGTTAATATTTACTGTAAGATATTCCACTGTGAGGGTGAAAACGTTCAGTGGAGGTTTGTGGGACTCTTTGGCGTTTGGACTACAACCTTGATTTGCTACATTAAAGACTAACATTTGAATATATCAATAGGATATTAACTGAAAGGAGTTACTCCAAAAGTACAGGAACTTTTTCCTTGATGGATAATATGGCTTTAAATAGAAAACACTACATTGTCTGTGTGTGTGTGTGTGTGTGTGTGTGTGTGGTGTGAAAACAAGCACAAATACTTATAAATTATAATTTCTCAAAGAGTTTATATATTTTAAACTGTGTGTGATAAAAATTGTATAGCATTATTAGGCAAACATAGTATTCTTAAACTTGGAAATGATGTTAAAGATTAAACATGAGCAGTTTCTTCTATTTTTATAAAATCAAAAAGAAAAATGTGTTTTAATTTATTCTTCTTTCCTTACTTTATATCCTGATCACAATTTTCCCCTCCCTTCTCTATTTGCTGTTCCCACCCACAAAAATTTCTAGATGAATATTTATCAAAATGCCATATAAATTATAGTTAGTAAAACAATGTGAGTTTGAAGTGACTGTTCTCACAAAGTTGACTGATCATGAACTTGTTTTCTAGATGGTTCAGTATGTAAGTATTCATTTCCATGAAAGGATGTCATGATGTTTAATAGCGCAGAAAGATGACAGATTGCATCACTATCACAGAAATTATACTTTCCCAAAATAGGCGAGCATCAGCTGCCTAGTCATATCATTTAATTTAAGTATTAAAGTCTAAATTGGTGCTCTGCCTCATGAGCATGTAGAATACTACAAAGGCTTGATATTGACATAAACAAACAGACATTCCTCAGCTCTTTTACAGGATGAATACTTTGGCGTCTGCTATTAAATCATTGTCTTTTCCCCCCATTGGTGATGCTTTCCTTGCTATTTTTCTTTCACTGCTTTTTTTCCCCTTATGATCCCCACCAGTGGACTGTAATGACTAACACTTATTTTTTCTACTTTAGGGAGCATAGTGAAGATATGGTAAGTGCGCTCTCCTACTTTCAAAACGCTTAAGTGACTGTTCACCTGTCTTCTCTATTTACTTCTTTATAGAGCTAGTTAACCTCTTTATAGAGCTGCCTTAACCTCTGCTTAATTTTCCTGCTTCTTTATTAGTTTTCAAATATTTGGTATTTTTCCACTAAAATTAAGTGTTGAAATGTGACCTTCATGTGTCAAATTCAAATATAAAGGAATTATTTCTTATTCCCTTTTCATGAAATATGATGTAAAAGTGGAGCCCTAGGACACCAAATAATTTTCAGCAAATGCTTCATGTCGTGTATATTAACAGTTGGATATCACATTCTCATTCTGCCAACTTCTAGCTGCTGAGGTGGGAAAGTGAAGGAAGTGCTGAGATTGTAGGAGCATACTCATCAGTGGGTTGGAGGTCCTGCAGAGCTGGCCACTGGTCTTCACACTCAGTGTACAGCTGGTGGCAAGTCCCTGCAATCAAAAGCCATCACTAACGCAGAGATTCTCCAGTCATTTTAATCAATCTTTGGCACAGGTAGCGGAAATGTACTAAGTGAATACATTTTCCTGGTTGCTGCCTCTGTATCCAGTGTTCTGCTTAGACAATGCACTGTGATACAACATAGGATCAGCAATGGGGAATCAAGCATTCTCTTGGTTCTTAGCCTATATTTGCTCTAACATTTTTCTCATTCTTTGACCAGGATAAAGCATTTTTAATTATTTATAAGAGAGAGGTAGATAGGATGTGTAGTATACCTAATATATTATTTAATTAGACTCTACACAATCATTAAGAGTTGGAAAATATGAAGTGTTATGTTTAAGCAATGTGTCTATCTACTAATTTTGTGGCACTATTTTAGGTTCACATGAATGTAGTTTGAGATATCTAACCATCACATAAGACTCTAATGAGAACTTATGTCCTTTCTTCCTTTTTATTGGTACTCTATTTCATACCAGGAAATATTTTGCTCTTTTAGCTTATTAGCCATTGTCCTACTTTCATTTCTGAGAAAAGGTGACTTAGGGGAGAAAAGCTTTATTTTAGCTCACAATTACATATTCCAGTGGCCATTGCAAGGAAGTCAAGGCAGAAGGAATTTAGAACATCCAATCAGATCACACTACAGTCAAGAGCAGAGAAAAGGAGTATGTGCTTAGGATGCACCTGGCTTGCTCTCCTCATATGCATTCCAGAGCTCCCTGAAGAGGGAAAGACAGGCAGGATCTTCCAACTTCAGTTAAAAAGACAAGTCCCCACAGACAAGAACACAGCCTGACGCAGAGTAAATGACCTCCCATTGTGACATTCGGCCCACATGATTCCAGAATACGTTAAGATGAGAAATCTAACCATCACAAGCATGTATTCATGTGTTTTAGACCATAAATTTAAATAACATGATGGCATTGTGACACAGTGATTTTATGATATTTTTTATTCACTTCTAATTGTGGAATATGAAGATGTCATTCTTCTTATGTAAGTATTCTCTAAGTTCCATTGATTTTTAAAACCATGTAGTAATTCAGATTTTTATTTATACCTGGAAATTTATTTCTACCTCTCTAGAAATTTTACAAAATACACCCAAAAGTAAAAGGGAAAAGTTCAATGAAACCACACCTCAGTTTTAGAACAAGAGGCTTGTGTGAAATGTCAAGTCTTCCTGTGGCTATTAGTCTTAAAATACTAAAAACTCATACCACAAACGTGACAGATGATGATTCTACTCATGGGAGAAAGACATTAGCCAATTCTCCAGTTCTGGCTGTGTGAGAGGTAGCTAAGCCTTCTGGGGTTCTGGGAATTGATATTTAGTGTAGATTTGTCCCATAGTATTATAGTCTTAACACTTTCTATTTCACATTGCCTTAAATGTAGTTTTGATCTTTAGTATCTATTATTTTTGCAAATTTTCTAACTAATGAACTTAATTCTATTTATGAATGGTGAAAAATAGAGTTGGATTACCAAAATACCATGCCATATTTATTCTCTACTTAAAAGTCAAACACTGGAAATGGTAGGTGGACCAGAGCCTAGAACAGTTGAAAAACACCATTTCTTCTCTCACTTGTTTTCTTGCTTTGCCCTTAGTTTTGACTTTCAACTCACTGCAATGTATGTTGCCACTGATCTCCTGTTTTTGCTTGTCTAAAATCCCTAATAGTATTTATGCAACAATTATTTTTAATTCTTTTTTAAATTAGCTTACACAGTAACAGATTTCCATATGATCTTCCATCGATACTTCATTTTGATTGACTCCCCTTCCATGCCCTCATCTTCCTATCATCTGTTCCTCTCTTCCATGTTGTAATCCTTTTGCCACAACTACTCTCCTCTGATTTTGTTCTACTGTCTTCCCACCCTCCTCCTTGAAGCTACCCGTCATTTCTATCTATGTAGGCCCACTTCTAATGTCCTCATCATTACCTATCTTTACTTCATCCGGGCATGCATATTCAACAGTTAGAAACTAGAAGGCATATATAAGAATAAATATATGGTGTTTGTCTTTCTTAGCTCAAGTTCCCTTACTTAACATAGGATTTTCTAATACCATCTATTTTCCTGAAACTGTAATTATTCTTTGCAGTTGGAAGAAATTCATTATCCACTATATCTGTTGGTGGGCATCTAGGCTGATTCCGTTCTATCTTTTGAAATAAGAAACATGTTGAATATAATATTGAAATAAAAATCTCATAAAATCTAAAGGCAAAGCATTTCCTGACACTTACTTCTTTCTCTTGATAATATATGTAGTAATTAGTTGTGATATAAGTGTTATTTGTTCTTTCAGTACAGGAACAGGAAGGACTGGGAAGATAACAAAGTGTGTTTAAGTCTGTAAAGTGATACTGCCTAAATACATTCTCTTGAAAATGTGTGTAATAACTATAGTTGCATCATATTGATGCTGTCAAGTTATTTTAAAATAATACTTTGAATTCTCAACATTTCATTCTGCACATTAAAGCACACATGTAGGTCCTTATCTTCCTAGTTTATTAAAGTATATGGTCTTTCAGGGTCTGAGTAGACAAGCAAATTCAAGCATGGCATTTATATAATAAACAATATCATAAAAAAATGAATGCCATGATGCTTGTCTTGTTTGCCATTCATTAGGTGTGAACGAGCTGAGTTCAACTCAATAACAGATCACTTGTCTACCATATTCAGTGTTCCAGGATCCATCTTTATCACAGAAACAAACAAAAAGTCAATTTGTGGTAATGTTAGATGTAAACTTTTGTTACAGGAAATATTAAAAAAAAAAAAAAAAAACTGACCTGCAAGTCCCTGCACTTGTGTTGGCAAATCTCTGCCCCAGCAACCTGGTTGGCTGTGCACTGGCAGGCAGCGGCTGACCTGTTTTTATCTCATGGTAACTATAACTCAGAATTCTACAATTTCTCCACCCAGCTCATTAAGTTTCCACTGGCAGGTGACTACCACACTAAAACCCCACAGTCTTTGTGGTACACCTCAGGCAAACCCATGCTTCGCCACCTATCTCTCTTGAACCTAGATGAGCTGCTGTGTAAAGGAAAACATAACACAAACTTAGTTCAGAAATGACAGCAACCCAATCACTAGACACAGCAACTAAAATCCTAATCTTATACGTTTTATTAAATCTAACTCCTCCAGTGGCAAATCCTGATGGATCCGCCATTGAAATCAGGAGACTCTCCTAACTACATCTTGTCCTCAAGCTATCCCTGTCCAAAAAAGAGCTAACTCTCTCCTCCTTGCTCTCTTCGCCTCTGCAGACTGCTCGCCCAGTGGCTGGCTCTTTCATTCACTAAGGATTGGTTCACAGAAAGTCACCTGAGGATGACTCCCTCCTTACCCACAGTCCATGCCAGGGGACTGGAAGAGCATCAACATATAAATGGCACCAGGCTCATCCACAACAAACTTTTTTAAAGTACTTTATTTATTTATTATTATATTTTATTTTCATATTGACCCATGAGTCAAGAAGAATGGTGCTGTTGTTTCTCAAGTGAAACTACTAATGCCAAGATCCTGAAATATTTAGAAAATCACAAAGCCCATAAGTAGAAGTATAAGATGGAGATCCCAGTAACCCTTAGCTCTAACTTAGGGGACAGTTCTCATGAGTTTGTCTTTGCCTATGTGACACAACAAAATTTACCATGTCTATGAAAAGGTCTTACAACATCTTTCTCCTGAGAAGCAAAGTCAGTAGCATAAATGTTGAGTATGTTCCAGGCTCTAGAATGCTAGATTTACAGAAGATAAATTACTAGATATCAAGATTGTGCCATGTAATTTAGTCTAACCCTAACAGTAGCCACCCTGTACAAGAAGAAAGATGACTATTCTAGGACACATCTGGAAAGAAAGGTGACAGAGAATTATTTTATAATAGGAAAAACACTGTATTTCCTAAAAAAAAAGGAAATATGATCTTCTTCCAGAAGAAAAAAAAAAGAACATTGGGAGGTGAATGTGGGAAAATGAACTTTAAATAAAACATTTTAGGTTAAATTCTATCTTTGGCAATGAGTAACTGTACAACATTTCATTAATTTTTGAAAAAAGTGGTCGGCAATCTATTTTCATGGAAAGTGAGGTTAGTCCAGGAAATACTGAAGGTGATTTTCAGCTGTGACCTTCTCTATTGCTGTAACTTTAATTTTAAAGGGAAAGTATTTGTGAAATTGCTAAACCCAGAACCATCTCAGTTGAAGAATTGGGCCACAAGATGAAGTATTTTGAGTAAGAAAGCTTTCCAAAAATTGGGGACTCTTTCCTTTCATTTTTCATATTCTTTTATGTTTGCTGATGCCCCTCAGACTTACCTAGCACATATTTTGATGTGATTTTTTTTCTAATAATTTATTTTCTTTTTTTCTTACTTTGAGAATTTTGTGCAATGCATTTTGGTCATACTTATCCTCCTCCCCAAATTTCTCACAGATAAAAATCTCTTACTGACCCAGCAAATATTGTTTCCTCATTTTGTTGTTTTTATATTCTCATTAAGTCCTATTTGTGCTGTGAATATACTCTTAGATGTATGCTCGTCCTCTGGAACAAGGTCCCCCTACCATGGGCCACACACAGATTTAAGGAAAACATTCTCAACCATTATCAATTACTAACACCTTCTCAGCAGATTTGTGTTAATTGCTTTTAGCCGCAGTACGAAACTAATCCAATACTTTCTACTCTTCTCAGAGGTTTGACTCCCTGTACAATGGTATTTTGTCAGGTATTTTGAAGATATATTTTCTTTTTGAAATTTTGAGAAAGCTCCAAACTCCAACATATTTATGAGATAAAACAAATATAAGACAAATTCTTTCTACCTCAGTGTAGGCAGTATTGGTCACACTGATATCCTTAAATAATGTCACTGCTTAAAATTGGGCAATTAGCACCCCATACCTCCACCATACTTACAGAAGATTGGACTGTTAAGCCCCCACCCCAGGCCCACAGCCCTGCCTGTCTCCCAGGAAGGCTGCTCTAACCAGGGACACTGAGAGATGGGTGGAGAAGGCAGAGGGGGAGAGGTCTTGCTCAAAACAGAGAAACAACTCTGACTGCCTCTCAGGAGGCATTCTTTAACCTGGGACACACAGCTCCCCATGCCACCTGGGAGGCTTGTGCTAATCAAGGAAATCCAGGCTAGCTGATAGCTGATACCAGACATAACAAAACGGTGGAAGGCAAGCGCAAGAATATAAACAGAAACCAATGCAATATGAGATCAATAGAACCCACCTCTCTTACTATAGCAAGCTCTGGATATCCTAACACACCTCAAGAGTAAGATTCTGACCTTAAATACCGTCTCATGAAAATGATAGAGGCCTTTAAAGATGACATAAATACTTAATTCCCTTCAGGAAATACAGAAAAATACATCAAACAGAGAGAAACCCTAAAAGAGGAAACAGATCTCTTAAAGTAATACAGGAAAATACAATCAAAGAGGTGAAGGTAATGAACAAAACCATTCGAAACCTAATAGCTGAAATAGAAGCAATAAAGAAAACACAAATACACACAACTGTCAAGATGGAAAATCTAGGAAAGAGAACAGGAATTACACATACAAGCACTACCAACAGAATATAAGAGATGAAAAACAAGAGTCTCAGACATAGAAGATACTGTAGAAGAAATTGATACATTGATCAAAGAAAATATCAAGTATAGAAAGTTTCTAATAGAAAACATCTAGGAAATTCAGGACACAATAAAAAGACCAAACCTCAGTGGCTGCTCCAGCTGAAGGGCCATCAGCAGTGGAACCAAGGCGTCACAGGGACCAGTTAGGCCCTGCGCCCACGACCACTGACCTTCGCTGACCAGCCGGACAGCAAGCAGCTGCAGTTGTGCGGCGCCTTTCCTGCACGGAGGCCACTTCAGAACTCGGCCTCCCACCAGTCAGGAGAGGAGGATCCATCTTGGTTCCATACTCCAGGAATCGGACAGACTGAGGTACACAAACATAATCCGAGGCCAACACCGCGGTGGTCTGAGCCCGACGGGCGTTGGCCTGCACCCAGGCCCTGGGCGGGTCGGGGGGCCATCGGGGTGCCAACCCAACCAGGAGGTTTTTTGCCCAGGCCTGCGAGCGCGCCGCCGCCATTTTGCCTGCAGGACGACAGAGAGCTCAGGCGGGCAGACCTGTAACAGGCATAGCCTAAGGCTAACAAAGCGGGGGTCCAGGCCCCAAAAGGCACAGGACTGACCCCAAGAACTGGGCGGCTTGGTGGGCCATCTGTGAGTCAACCCGCCCAGGTGATTGTTAGCAAAGCAGACTCTCCCGGCGCTTTCAGGGAGCGCGGGCGCACACGCCCGCCATCCTAGTCACCTGGCAAACCCAATTAACAGTCAAAGCCGTAGGGGAACTTTGCTCGGACCTGGGCCTCCCAGGCTTTTGCCTGGACTCAGGGACTGGGCGGCCAGGCTAACCTTGTGTGCGATAGCCCGGTTGGCAGATCGGCTGCCCAGCGGAGTGAGCGGAACTCAGGGGAGGTCACAGTAGCATACACCGTCGGCACTCCCTGGGAGTGCACACGGGCTCCATCTGCTCCACAGACACAATCTGGGGCAAGGCCTCAGGCAGAAGCCCTTAGCTCTACTCTCTCCGCTTCCGGATCCAGATCAGTCTGGGCGGCAGCATTACATCTCCAAGTCCTGCAAGTGGCTAGCTGGGCTTCCGGGCGGCCAGCTGGGAGAAGTCAGTGTGCTCCAGTGAATCCAGCGGGCCCCAGCGGGAGCCTTCGGGTGCCTGCTTTGGGATCTGAACAGCCTGGGCAGCAGCACACTGTCTACAAGCAGTGCAGGAGGTAAGCTGTGCACCAGAGGCCAACTGGGAAGGGGCAGCTTGCACTGGTGAGTCCAGCACTGACAAGATAAACTAACACCAGTGAGATCTAGATGGCAAAAGGCAAACGCAGGAACGTCACTAACAGAAATCAAGGCAATATGGCAACATCTGAACCCAATTCTCCTCTACCAACATGTCCTGGATACCCCATCACACCAGTAAAACAAGATTTGGATTTAAAATCACTGGTCGTGATGCTGGTACAGGAACACATGAAGGTCATACATAAAGAAATTCAGGAGACAATGGATCAAAAGTTAGAAGCCCTTGCAAGGGAAACACAAAAATCATTGAAAGAAATCCAGGAGAATACAAAAGCCAACAAGGAGGAAATGCAAAAAACACTTAAAGAAATACAGGAGAACTTTGCTCAACAGGCTGAGGTCATGAAAGACGAAACACAAAAATCTCTTAAAGAAATACAGGAGAACTTTGGTCAACAGGCTGAGCTCATGAAAGAGAAAACACAAAAATCTCTTAAAGAATTACAGGAAAACACAAACATGCAAGTGAAGGAGCTAAGCAAAACCATCCAGGATCTAAAATCAGAAGTAGAAACAACTAAGAAAACTCAAAGGGAGACAACTTTGGAGATAGAAAGCCTTGGGAAGAAATCAGGGGACAGAGATACAAATATCAACAACAGAATACAAGAGATAGAAGAAAGAATCTCAGATGCTGAAGATTCCATAGAAACCATGGACTCAACAGTTAAAGAAAATGCAAAATGCAAAAAGCTTGTAACCCAAAATATCCAGGAAATCCAGGACACAATGAGAAGACCAAACCTAAGGATTATAGGCATAGAGGAGAGTGAAGATTTACAACTTAAAGGGCCAGCAAATATCTTCAATAAAATTATGGAAGAAAACTTCCCTAACCTAAAGAGAGAGATGCCCATGAATATACAAGAAGCCTACAGAACTCCAAACAGACTGGACCAGAACAGAAATACTTCCCGTCACATAATAATCAAAACACCAAATGTTCTAAACAAAGAAAGAATACTAAAGGCAGTAAGAGAAAAAGGCCAAGTAACATATAAAGGAAGACCTATCAGAATCACAGCAGACTTTTCACCTGAGACTATGAAGGCTAGAAGGTCCTGGGCAGATCTCATGCAGACTCTAAGAGAACACAAATGCCAACCAAAACTACTATATCCAGCAAAACTCTCAATCACCATAGATGGAGAAACTAAGATATTTCATGACAAAACCAAGTTTACCCAATATCTATCCACAAACCCGGCCCTAAAAAGGATAATAGGAGGACAACACCAATACAAGGAGGGAAACTTCACCCTGGAAAAAGCAAGATAGTAACCTTTCATCAAACCCAAAAGAAGTTAAGCATTCAAATTTAAAAAATAACGTCAAAAATGATAGGAAGTAACAATCACTATTCCTTAATATCTCTTAACATCAATGGACTTAATGCCCCAATAAAAAGACACAGACTAACTGAATGGATACGTAAACAGGACCCTACATTTTGCTGCTTACAGGAAACACACCTCAGGGTCAAAGACAAACACTACCTTAGAGTAAAAGGCTGGAAGACAATTTTACAAGCAAATGGTCTCAGGAAACAAGCTGGAGTAGCCATTTTAATATCAGATAAAATTGACTTTCAACCCAAAGTCATCAAAAGAGACCCTGAGGGACACTTCTTGCTGGTCAAAGGAAAAATACAAAAAGAAGAACTGACAATCCTGAACATCTATGCCCCAAATGTAAGGGCACCCTCTTTTGTAAAAGAAACTTTATTAAAACTAAAAGCACACATTGCACCTAACACAATAATTGTGGGTGACTTCAACACTGCACTTTCCTCAATGGACCGATCAGGAAAACAGAAACTAAACAGGGACACAATGAAACTAATTGAAGCTTTGGACCAATTAGATTTAACAGATATATATAGAACATTCTATCCTAAAACAAAAGAATATACCTTTTTCTCAGCACCTCATGGTACCTTCTCCAAAATCGACCATATAATTGGTCACAAGACAGACCTCAACAAATATAAGAAGATCGAACTAATCCCATGCCTCCTATCTGATCACTATGGAGTAAAAGTGGTCTTCAATAGCAACAGAAACAACAGAAAGCCCACATACACGTGGAAACTGAACAATACTCTACTCAATGATACCTTGGTCAAGGAAGAAATAAAGAAAGAAATTAAAGACTTTTTAGAACACAATGAAAATGAAAACACAACATACCCAAATCTATGGGACACAATGAAAGCAGTGCTAAGAGGAAAACTCATAGCCCTGAGTGCCTCCAAAAAGAAAATGGAGAGAGCATACATTACCAGCTTAATGACACACCTGAAAGCCCTGGAACAAAAAGAAGCTATTTCGCCCAGGAGGAGTAGAAGGCAGGAAATCATCAAACTCAGGGCCGAAATCAATCAAGTAGAAACAAAGAGAACCATACAAAAAATCAACAATACCAGGAGCTGGTTCTTTGAGAAAATCAACAAGATAGATAAACCCTTAGCCAGAATGACCAAAGGGCACAGAGAAAGTATCCAAATTAACAAACTTAGAAATGAAAAGGGAGATATAACAACGGAAACTGAGGAAATCCAAAAAATCATCAGATCCTACTACAAGAGCCTATACTCAACACAACTGGAGAATCTGGAGGAAATGGACAATTTCCTTGACAGATACCAAATACCAAAATTAAATCAGGACCAACTAGACCATCTAAACAGTCCCATAATGCCTAAAGAAATAGAAGGAGTCATAGAAAGTCTTCCAACCAAAAAAAGCACAGGACCAGATGGCTTCAGTGCAGAATTCTACCAGACCTTCAAAGAAGAGTTAACACCAATACTCTTCAAACTATTCCACAAAATAGAAACAGAAGGAACACTACCCAATTCCTTCTACGAAGCCACAATTACACTGATACCAAAGCCACACAAAGATCCAACAAAGAAAGAGAACTTCAGACCAATTTCCCTTATGAACATCGATGCAAAAATACTCAATAAAATTCTTGCCAACCGAATCCAAGAACACATCAAAACGATCATCCACCATGATCAAGTAGGCTTTATCCCAGGAATGCAGGGTTGGTTCAATATACGGAAATCCATCAATACAATCCACTACATAAACAAACTCAAAGAACAAAACCACATGGTCATTTCATTGGATGCTGAAAAAGCATTTGACAAAATTCAGCATCCCTTCATGCTTAAAGTCTTGGAGAGAACAGGAATTCAAGGCCCATACCTAAACATAGTAAAAGCAATATACAGCAAACCGGTAGCCAGCATCAAACTAAATGGAGAGAAACTTGAAGCAATCCCACTGAAATCAGGGACCAGACAAGGCTGCCCCCTTTCTCCTTATCTTTTCAATATTGTACTTGAGGTACTAGCTCGGGCAATTCGACAACATAAGGAGGTCAAAGGGATACAAATTGGAAAGGAAGAAGTCAAACTATCATTATTTGCAGACGACATGATCGTCTACCTAAGTGACCCAAAGAACTCCACTAGAGAGCTCCTACAGCTGATAAACAACTTCAGCAAAGTGGCAGGTTATAAAGTCAACTCAAGCAAATCAGTGGCCTTCCTATACTCAAAGGATAAGCAGGCTGAGAAAGAAATTAGGGAAATGACCCCCTTCACAATAGCCACAAACAGTATAAAGTATCTTGGGGTGACTCTTACCAAACATGTGAAAGATCTGTATGACAAGAACTTCAAGACTCTGAAGAAGGAAATGGAAGAAGACCTCAAAAAATGGGAAAACCTCCCATGCTCATGGATCGGCAGAATCAATATAGTTAAAATGGCCATTTTGCCTAAAGCACTATACAGATTCAATGCAATACCCATCAAAATCCCAACTCAATTCTTCACAGAGCTAGAAAGAGCAATTATCAAATTCATCTGGAACAACAAAAAACCCAGGATAGCTAAAACTATTCTCGGCAACAAAAGGAAATCTGGGGGAATCAGTATCCCTGACCTCAAGCAATACTACAGAGCAATAGTGTTAAAAACTGCATGGTATTGGTACAGTGACAGACAGGAGGATCAATGGAACAGGATTGAAGATCCAGAAATGAACCCACACACCTATGGCCACTTGATCCTCGACAAAGAGGCTGAAAACATCCAATGGAAAAAAGATAGCCTTTTCAACAAATGGTGCTGGTTCAACTGGAGGTCAGCATGCAGAAGAATGCGAATTGATCCATCCTTGTCTCCTTGTACTAAGCTCAAATCCAAATGGATCAAGGACCTCCACATAAAGCCAGACACTCTGAAGCTAATAGAAAAAAAACTGGGGAAGACCCTTGAGGACATCGGTACAGGGAGAAAGTTTCTGAACAGAACACCAATAGCGTATGCTCTAAGAGCAAGAATTGACAAATGGGACCTCATAAAATTACAAAGTTTCTGTAAGGCAAAGGACACCATCAAGAGGACAAATCGGCAACCAACAAATTGGGAAAAGATCTTCACCAATCCTACATCAGATAGAGGGCTAATATCCAATATATATAAAGAACTCAAGAAGTTAGACTCCAGAAAACCAAACAACCCTATTAAAAAATGGGGTACAGAGTTAAACAAAGAATTCTCACCTGAAGAACTTCGGATGGCGGAGAAGCATCTTAAAAAATGCTCAACTTCATTAGTCATTAGGGAAATGCAAATCAAAACAACCCTAAGATTTCATCTTACACCAGTCAGAATGGCTAAGATTAAAAATTCAGGAGACAGCAGGTGTTGGAGAGGGTGTGGAGAAAGAGGAACACTCCTCCACTGCTGGTGGGGTTGCAAATTGGTACAACCACTCTGGAAATCAGTCTGGCGGTTCCTCCGAAAACTGGGCACCTTACTTCCAGAAGATCCTGCTATACCACTCCTGGGCATATACCCAGAAGACTCCCCACCATGTAATAAGGATACATGTTCTACTATGTTCATAGCAGCCCTATTTGTAATTGCCAGATGCTGGAAAGAACCCAGGTATCCCTCAACAGAAGAGTGGATGCAAAAAATGTGGTATATCTACACAATGGAGTACTATTCAGCCATTAGAAACAATGAATTCATGAAATTCTTAGGCAAATGGATGGAGCTAGAGAATATCATACTAAGTGAGGTAACCCAGACTCAAAAGGTGAATCATGGTATGCACTCACTAATAAGTGGATATTAACCTAGAAAACTGGAATACCCAAAACATAATCCACACATCAAATGAGGTACAAGAAGAAAGGAGGAGTGGCCCCTGGTTCTGGAAAGACTCAGTGAAACAGTATTCAGCAAAACCAGAACGGGGAAGTGGGAAGGGGTGGGTGGGAGGACAGGGGAAGAGAAGGGGGCTTGCGGGACTTTCGGGGAGTGGGGGGGCTAGAAAAGGGGAAATCATTTGAAATGCAAATAAATTATATCGAATAATAAAAAAAAAAAAAAAAAAAAAAAAAAAGAAATGCAATGATTGATCATTGCACAAACTTTCCTAACTGGAAAAAAAAAAAAAAAAAAAAAAAAGACCAAACCTGAGAATAATAGGAATAGAACAGGGAAAATATTCCCAGTTCACAGGGCCAGAAAATTGCAAAAAAAAAAAAAAAAAAAAAAACAAAAAAAAAACAAAAAAAAAAAAAAACAAAAAAAAAACAAAACAAAAAAACTATAGAAGAAAACTTCCCTAACCAGAAGAAAGAGAAGGCCATAAATGTACATGGAACATAGAAAATACCAGAAAAGAAAATCTTCTTTCTACAAAATAATCAAAATACTAAGTGTATAGAAGAAAGAAAGAATATTAAAAGCTGAAGGGAAAGAGCTAAGTAATATATAAGAGATCTATCAGAATTATGCCTGATTTCTCAGCTAAGACTCTAAAAGCCAGAAGATCCTGGACAGATATTTCCAGACCATAAGATACTACAGATGCCTGCCCAGAATACTACAACCAGAAAAACTCTCAATCACCATAGATGGAGAAACCAAGATATTCCATGACAAATCAAATTTAAACAATATCTATCTACTAATTCAGTCCTATGAAGGATACTAGAAGGAAAATTCCAATAAAAAAACACAAAAATTTAATCATCTCGCAACAAAGCCAAAGGAAGAGTATCACCCACACATGCATAGTTTACCTACAGAAAGAGAAACAAGAAGAATCTTTGCTCATTAATATTTCTCAACATCAATGCACTCACTTTACAAATAAAATAACACAGACCTATAAACTGGATACATAAACAGAGTCCATAATTCTGCTACATACAAGTAACACAGCAACAAAGGTAGACACTAACTCAGAGTAAAGGACTACCAAAAGGCTTTCCAAGCAAACAGTCCAAAGAAACAAGCTGGAGTAACCATTCTAACATCTAATAAAATAAACTTTGAACCAAAAGTAATCAAAAGAGATGGGAAGGAACACTTCATATGCATCAAAGGAAATATCCACCACGATGAAATCTGAACATATATGTCCCTAATGCAAGGGGACTCATATTTGTAAAAAAAAGTTGATTAAATCTCGAAACACACATTGAAACCCACTAAATAATAGTGAGAGACTTCAACACCCCACTCTTACAAATGGGTAGGTGATAGAAATAGAAACTAAACAGAGACTAAATAGACTAAACTTCTGAAATCAAGAGAAGTTCTGAACCAAATTGATTATGGGTAGGTGATAGAAATAGAAACTAAACAGAGACTAAATAGGCTAAACTTCTGAAACCAAGAGAAGTTCTGAACCAAACTGATTTAATATCTACAGAACATTTCATTCCCAAAACAAAAGACTATACCTTATTCTCAGCACCTCAAGAAACTTCTTCAAAATGGACACAAAACAAGCATCAAGAGATACAAGAAGATTGAAATAACCCCTTGCATTCTAGTAAATCACCAGAGACAAAGTCTGGACTTCAACAACAACAGAAATAACAGAAAGCCCATCTATTCATGAAACTGAACAACTTTATACTCAATAATAACATGATCAGGGGAGATACAAAGAAATAAATTAAAGATTTTTTTAGAATTCAATGAAAATGAAGGTAAAACATATTCAAATTTATGGATACAATGAAACCAGTGTTAACGGGAAATTTTATAGCAATATGAGCACTCATAAAGAAATTAGAGAAATCTCATAATAGCACCTTTACATTGCATCAGAAAACTCTAGAACAAATCAAAGCAAACAGACCCAAGAAGAGGCAGGAAAATAGTCAAACTCAGGGCTGAAATCAATCAATATGAAACAAAAGGAACAATACAAAGAATCAACAAAACCAAGCCCGGTGCTTTGCGAAAATCACCAAGATGGACATACCCATAGCTCAACCAATTAAAGACCCAGAGACAGTATCTAATTAACAAAATCAGAAAGGAAAGCAGAAACCTAACAGAAGAAACTTAGGAAATTCAAAAAATCATAAAGTATAACTTCAAAAGCCTATACTCAACAAAACTGGAACATCTAAAGGAAATAGATGAATTTTAGAGAGATACAATGTACCAAAGTTAAATCAAGATCAGGTAAACTATCTAAACAGTCCCATAAGCCCTAAAGAAATAGAAGCAGAAATGAAAAACTTCCCAACAAAAATAAGATAAAATAAAATAAAATAAAATAAAATAAAATAAAATAAAATATACCAGGTATGGATTGATTTAGTGCAGAATTATACTAGATTTTCAAAGAAGAGTTAATACCAATACTCTTCAAAATATTCCACAAAATAGAAACATAAGAAACATTACTTAACTTATTCTATGAGGCCACAGTTACCCTGATACTTAAACCAAAAGAACGAACAAAGAAAAAGAATTTCAGACCAGTTTGATAAATGAACATCTAAGCAAAAATAATCCAATTCTTGCAAATAAAATCAAAGAACATATCAAAAACATCATTCACCATGATGAAATTGGCCTCATCTCAGAGATGCAGGGATGGTTCAATATATGAAAGTCCATCAATATAATTCACTCTAAACAAACTCAAAGAAAAAGTCACATGATCATTTCAATAAATGCTGAAAATGCCTTTGGGAAAATGCATCATCCTTCAGGTTTAAAGTCATAGAGAAATCCGGAATTCAAGGCATATACCTTAACATAATAAAAGCAATATACAGCAAGCCAACATTAAATTAAATAGAGAAAAACTTGAAGCAATCTTACTAAATCAGAGAAAACACAAAACTGGGCACTTGTTCCCTATCTATTCAATACAGTACTTTGAGTTCTATCTAGAGAAGTTAAGACCAAAAAAATGGATATCAAGGGAATACAAATTGTAAAGAAGTCATACTATCACTTTTGTTGATGATATGATAGTATACTTAAGGAACACCAAAAATTCTACCAGAGAACTTCTACAGCTGATAAACAACTTCAGGAAAGTGGTTGGGTAAAAATTAGTTCAGAAATCAATTGACCTCCTTTATACAAAGGATCCACAGGCTAAGAAAGAAATTAGGGGGGCATCCCCTTCGCAATAGCCATAAGTGATATAAATATCTTGGTGTAACTCTAAACAAGCAAGTGAAAGACCCATATGACAAGAAGTTCAAGTCCCTGAAGAAATAAATCGAAGAAGGTGCAGAAGATGGAATGTTCTCCCATGCTCATGGATTGGTAGATTTAGAAGTGAAAATGGCCATCTTACCAAAAGCAATCCAGAGAGTCAATTCAATTTCCATTAAAACTTCAGCACAATTTTTTACAGACCTTGAATAAGCTATTGTCAACTTCATAAAGAAAACCCCAAAATCAAGAATAACCAAAACATTTCTGAATAAAGAACCTTATGGAGGAATCACCATCACTGACCTAAAGTTCTTCTATAGAGAAATAGTGATTAAAAAGAAACTGCATAGTATTAATACAGAGATTGATCGATGGAATAGAATGAGAGAACCAGAAATAAACCCACAAACATATGTACACTGTAGTTTTTGACAAAGAAGCCAAAAACCATACAGTGGAAAAAAAGAACACATCTTCACCAAATGATGCTGGTCTTACTGATGGTCTGCATATTGATCTATATTTATCATCCTTCACCAAACTCAAGTTCAAGTAAATCAAGGACCTCGACAAAAAAAAAAAAAAAAAAAAAAAAAAAAAAAAAAAAAAAAACAGACACACTGAATCAAATAGAAGAGAAAGTGGGAATTAGCTTTGAACCCATTGGCACAGGAGAAATTTTTCTAAATAGAGCACCAATGGCTCGGGCTTTAAGATCAACAATTGATGAAGTGGAACCTCATAAAACTGAAAATCTTCTGTAAGGCAAAGGACACTGTCAACAGGACAAAATAGCAGCCTACAGATCTGGAAAAGATCCTCACTAACCTTACACCTATTAGAGGGCTAACATCCAAAATATATAAAGAACTCTATAAGTTATACATAAAAAAAACCCAATTTTTTAAAATATTTTTATTTTCTATATTCTTTGTTTACATTCCAAATGATTTCCCCTTTCCCGGATGCCCCCTTCCCATATGTCCCATAAAATGGGCTACCAAGCTAAACAGAAATTTTTCAATAGAGAAATCCCAAATGCCCAAGAAGCACATAAAAAAAATGAATAACATTGTTAGTTATCAGAGAAATGCAAATCACCTTGTACCAATCACAGTGTCTATGATCAATAACTCAAGTGACAGCACATACTGGTGAAGATGTGGAGAAATGGGAACACTCTGTCATTCCTGGTGGAATTGCAAATTTATTACAACCACTCTGGAAATCAATGTGGGGGTCTCTCAAAAATATCTGTAAATATTTCTACCTGAAGTTCCAGCCTTACCACTCCTCAGCATATACCCAAAAGATGCTCTGCCACACCATGTATATATATTCTCCACTGTGTCCATCGTAGTCTTTTTTATAAAAAAGCCTGAAACTAGAAACAACCCAGATGTCTCTCAACAGAAGAATGGATACAGAAAATGTAGTTCGTTTACACAATCGAATACTATTCAGTTTTAAAAAACATGAACATCATGAATTTTTCAGGCAAAACAATCAAAATAGAAAATATCATCCTGAGTGAGGTAACCTAGACCCAAAAGGACATCCATGATATGTACTTCCTTAAAGTGGATATTAGCCCCAAAGCACAGAATATCCATAATATGCCCCACAGACTCAAAGAAATTAAACAAGAATTGAAGTCCAAGTCAGGATGCTTAAATACCACCTGGAAGGGGGAACTAAATAGTCCTAGAAGGCAAAGGAAGAGAAAGACCTGGGTGGGAGAAGAGAGAAAGAGAGAAACGGGGGTGGGGGGAATATCAGGTATGGGAAAAGACAGGAGAGAGACCTACAGGGTCAGGAAAATTAATGAAATTATGCAAAGGATGGGGTGGTGGAATCTCTAGGAAGTTCCAGAGACCTGGGATAGGGGAAGCTCCCAGGGCTCAATGTGGGTGACCTCAGCCAAAATGCCTAACAGTGGTTTTATGTATCCTGAAGAGACCAGCTCCAGTAATCAGACAGGACCCCTGTGGAAGGATGGGGACGCCAACCCTTCTACACAATTTTTTACCCAAAATTGCTTTTGTCTAAAAGAAATGCAGGAATAAAAATAGAACAAAAGCTGAAAGAATGGCCAATCAATCACTGACCCAACTTGGGATCCATTCCATGGGCTCACACCAATCCCTGATAGTACTTCTGATGCTATGTTGTGCTTGCCAACAAGAGCCCAACATGGCTTTCCTCTGAGAGGCTCTACTCAGCAGCTGACTTGAGACAGCTGCAGATACACACTGCCAAGCTTGGTGTAAAGGTCTGGGACAAGAGTTAGGTCAAGGATAGAAGGAACGGGGATAGCAACATCACGGGAAGACCAACCCTGTCAGCTAAACTAGATCCCTGATAGCTCCTAGAGACTGAGTCACCAACCAGTGAACATAGAAGAGCTTGTCCAAGTCCCAGCACATATATACAGATATTGCCTTGCCTGGCCTCAGTGGGGTAGGATACTCCTAATCCTGTAGAAACTTGATGCTCCAGGGTAGGGGGGCACCCAGTGGGTACACTCTCAGAGGTGAAGGAAATGGAGATAGGAACTCTGCAACCAGGAGGTGGGCAGCATTTGGGATGTAAATAAACATCATAATTAATAAATAAACAATTGCATGATCATATTAAATGAATTTGATGCAGTACTGTTTATGTGGAAGGGTCAGTATTGCATAGGCAAAAAGGCCTTGTATCTCAGAGCTTGTATGTACTCTCAGATGAAATAAATGTGACTAACAAAAACATATCATTGTGTTCTGTTTGTGGGTTTGTAAATGCAATTATGAGTGTGCATAACTTAAATACTTTTTGAATAAAAATGAAAAATTTTGCATTTTTAACCTTGGTATTAGAACAATGATTAGAATGTTTAGATGATAGATACATAGATACATAGATGTTGCAAAAAATAACCTATGAATTGATCATGATTTAGCCTCAGGGTAAAAGTGATTAGGAAAAGAATCAAGTGCGCCCTGGGAGAAAATAAGAAAAAAATGCTGTTTTCAATTAACTGAGAGGTGTTAGATAATTTTATATTTTATTATAATTTTATATTTCTTACCATGACCATCAACTTGGAGGAATCTGAGGAATCTTGTTGCAATCTGAGGAATATGGACTATGTGAGCATGAGCTGAGGTTTTCAGATAGCACCACAGAAATTCTTCAGAAGAATATACCATGTGACAGGGAGACTGGCATAAACAGAGGTAACAGATTTACATAGAGCCAAAATGCTAAGGCCGTCTTCTTGAATGGACTGAAATCCTTTAAAATAGTGATGAGACTTTGAAAGGAGAAAGAGAGAACTGGTGGTTGGAGACTCCTAAGCCTCAGAGGGAGTAGGATATCCTCAGGAGGATATCTGTAGGAATCACAGAAGATAATAACCATCTCCAGAGCACAGAGGAGTGAAAGACTAGACAGCAGCAGAGGAGAGCTGAGAGACCACAAACTCATCAGAGCAGCATGCGGGTGGGGGTGAGGTGCAAATCAAAGAAGTACAGAAAAATTAGATTCATTTAAACATTTGATTAGATGAAAAATTACATGCAAATTAAGTAGGTTGCATCATCATATAACCCAGTATAGCTCTTAGTCATCTGAGATATTTTGGTTTGGGGCATATTTTGGATTGTGTAATTATTCAAGACACAAAAATGATTGCTCTTTGAAAACCTCATTCTCCCAAGACTTCTTCTAAGCAAGATTTTTTGGAAGAATCTGAACTAATCTTGTTGCTTGTTCACGGAAGTTCAGCTTTTAAAAGGTTCTCACTCTTTATTACATAATAATCAGCAGTGTTTTGGCCTTATTCTCACTGGAAACTACACGTTGATTTTCATTTCAGCTTATTTACTTTGAAAATAAAACTGAATGAAATAAAGAAAACTACGTTTTATGACAAATGTCTACTTTGCTAATGGCTGTGGCATTAGTGTGAATATTAGTGACTGCGATATGATAGGAGTGAAACTCAATTTGAAATTGTAGTGTATAGTTGTGCGTGTTTGCTCATGTGTATGCATGCTTGTGTATGTGTACATGAGTATGTCTGTGTGTATATTTTGTGGATGTGTATTTACTAATTTTCTTGATAACAATATCATTTAAAAACATTATTTTTAATACTTATTCAAAGTGTAGGTATAGAGTGGAATAGAAATAGCTAAAAGATAGTTTTATACTATAACTCCATCTATTTGTTCCATGATTGTGTGTACTTATTTTTTTAAAACCCTGGTATTTTAAAATCAAGAAAATTATACTTGTTATAATGTTCAGTTTCCTCAGAGCACAACTGTAAAATATGCTAAGACAAAAAAATGTTTAAAATTTTGAACAAAAAGCTATTCAAAAAGAGCATCAATGATTATATATTAACCTCCAGATAACATTTACTGAGCAGTGAACTCAAGCAGAAGAAAAGGTTAGGGCTCATTCTGTGAGGTGCTCCATTAGAGGTAAAGTTCTTTCTTGGCAGCATTTCAAAGGTCTCACTATCCAGGAATGGAAATCACTTATATAAACAAAACTAGGCAAAGCCAGCAATTTGGCTCCTAAGGACATTCTAAAACATCTTGCTTCCCTGGTTTGAGCCATATCTTGCTTCTGCTTAGATGTGGCTCTAATGAGACATGTGGTCTCTTATTTTGACAAGATTTATCAATACTATCATAATTAGACCTTTCATTATAGCCCAATGACACTTACTTATCTTGACCACATCAGTCTGTCCTAATCCACTCCCAGTTTTCTTTCCTAATAGGTCTCTAATATTCCTATGCCTTCTTTCAGCCTTGTTTCCATGTATAGGTAAGAGGAGACACTTGTATTTCTGAGTCTGGCTTGCTTTGTTTAATATGCATGATCTCCAGTTCCATACATTTCTTGAAAATGACATGATACTATCTTTCTTCTTCACTGTTTTTCTATAACCACGTTTTAAAAACCCATTTGTTAGCAGATGAGCACCTGGGCTGATTCCATAAATTGACTGTGCTGAATGTTTCCATCATGAACACAGATGGATCATAATTGTAGTATTGATAATATGATAGTGAACATGGGTGAGCATATATCCCTATTATAGGCAAACGCTGATGTTTTTCCAGGAAATGCAGAGGACTAGTGTAGCTCAATCAATCATGCAGAACAGGGATTTCTCTTCCAGAAGACCAGAGTTCAACTCCCAGTATCCACAAGGCAGCCCGCAACCATCAGTAACTGCCATTCTAGAGCATCTAGTGCCATCTTCTAGCCCCTTGGACACTAAGAACACTCATTGTACATTTATATACAAATACTCATACACACCATAAAACTAATATTTTTAAATTATACAACATTTCAGCATTTTATAAAATCTGAAATTATGTACTTGGCTTATTTTACCGATGTTGTAAAAGAATTTCCAATGAACCAAATTTTGCTGAGTGATCTTTAACAGATGACCAGTTCTTTTTTATAATGTTCTCAGTATTTTTAGCTTGTAAAAAATCCTGGGTCTTTAATTCCATTCACTGTGCAGTAACTACACAGTGTAATATTAATGTAAGATGTTAATAATACAAATAGCTCATCCATAAAAATATAAATAAATTTGGTGTTATTCGAGAAAAATTAATTTATACCATGTATAAAACAGGATTCCATATATTTCTACTGCCCTGTAGAAGATAAATCCATTTCACAAATTCCTCTCAACAATCCTGATGGCTCCTATGAATCTCTCCGCCACACTCTACTTCCATCCAAGTATAACACCTAGTCAATAGTAATTTGAGTTAAATAATATTTTTAATATTTTTATTTTCTATATTCTTTGTTTACATTCCAAATGATTTCCCCTTTCCCGATTCCCCCCTTCCCATAAGCCCCATAAGCCCTCTTCCCTCCCCCCATTGCCCAATCAACCCTCTCACACTTTTCTGTCCTGGTACTACCCTGCAATGCTGCATCAAGCCTTTCCTGGGCCAGGGCTCTCTCCTTTCTCCTTCTTGGGAATGATTTGATATGTGAGTTGTGTCATGGGTATTCTGAGCTTCTGGGCTAATATCCACCTATTAGTATCTGCATTCCAGGTGTGTTCTTTGGTGAATGAGTTACCTCACATAGGATGATATTTTCCAGTTCATGAATTCATTGTTTCTAATGGCTGAGTAGTATTCCATTGTGTAAATATACCACATTTTCTGTATCCATTCCTCCATTGAAGAACATCTGGGTTCTTTTCAGCTTCTGGCTATTGTAAATAAGGCTGCTATGAACATAGTGGAGCATGTGACCTTATTGCATGCCAGGGAATCCTCTGAATATATGCCCAGGAGTGCTATAGCAGGGTCCTTGGGAAGTGTCATGCCCAGTTTCCTGAGGAGCCACCAGACTGGTTTCCAGAGTGGTTGTACCAGCTTGCAAGCCCACCAGCAGTGGAGGAGTGTTCCTGTTTCTCCACATCCTCGCCAACACCTGCTGTCTCCTGAGTTTTTAATCTTAGCCATTCTGACTGGTGTGAGGTGAAATCTCAGGGTTGTTTTTCACTGAAATGTATATTGAAAACAAAGTGTTTCATGAGATAGGAAAGAGGTGTTGAACTCATTTCCTCTAGAATTTATATACTTTTACAATGCATTTGCAAGTGAGAAATATAATGTAAGCATGAACACAAACACATATATGATTTGTAGTTCACATCCTGAAAAGAAAAACTGTTCATGTGTGTGATTAGCTTCTGCAAAATCAGGTGTTGATGTGCAAACATGGGCTGGGATGAGAACTACCTCATATGAATACTGCTTTCACCAAAGAAAAGTTTTAACTTGATTGAAAATACATAGTTACTTGTACTTTGTGCATTACCAAATGTCATTCTTCTGCTAAGTAGGATAACAGCAGTTGCTGAGATTGAGTTAAAATTAAAGACCATGTGTCAAACATTCTATAACCTGCACGTAAAGTGGAGTGACTCTCTAAAACAGCATAACATCCCATAAAATGCCAACAGAAGTGGAAAACTTTTAGGAAGCAAGAAAAACATTTGGATTCAGAAACATCAATTATTCAAGGATGAAACAATTAGATGATGAAGAACTATGCCCAACTTAGGGATCACTAAGTCTTTTTTTTTTTTACTACTATGAATAAATATGAGCCTGTATGCTGGTTCTGTAAGGATATATGTGCCCTTTGAGCCCAGAAGAAATTTTTGGGTCTCCTGGTCTATATAGTATGCTAGCAGTGAACTTATTAGAATTGATATATCCACAGATAATTGTTATAAAAGAATGAAGATAATGCTAGTAGATGACTCAGAGGAAAAGATGTTTGCTACGAGATCTGCCCACCTGAGCTTGATTTCTATAACATACATGGTAGAAGGAGAAAAGCAGTTCTCACAAGTTGTCCTCCAACTTCCACATTTTCATCACATGTGCTCACACACATAAATAAAAAGTTGAATTCTATAAGAGTAAAATTAATGAATGTGAAAAGTAGAGTTTGTCCCTTCTACAACTGCACATTGCTAGCATATTTCAAATCAACTTGTTTCAGGTAATGTGAACCAACACTTCATGGAAGAATAAATATATTAGTAAAACTTTAATGCAGATTCATATTATCAAGATAAAGTATGTGTATAGCCAGACTTGGAAAGAAATATGACATCTACTTTTTGGTTTTCTAGCTTCTGCTGGAGTAACTTTTACATGGAAATAGAAGATAAAGACATAAATATTTAATCCTTTGTATACTCATGGGTAATTAATCAAAGCTTGATAAGAAGTCAATACATTATTCAAGAATGTTTATCACAGTATGGGCAATGCTCATACCCAGGTTCTAACATAAATTATGCAATCAAATGCAGTTTTGCAAATTGTATGTGCATCTGTCACAGAATATGTTTTCATTAGAATTGTGCAGAAGGATGTTCCAAAAGACAAGGGTCATCTGAGGCCATTTGTATAAACTAGTTTGCATCAGCAACACAACAAAGAATAAGCCACAAACATTTCTGACTATGTTAAGCTAGTAAAATTCAAGCTATTCTGCATTATAAGGTTTCTAAAACGATCTGGATTTGTACAGTACAAGTACATTGTAAGACAGTACATTACAGAACTTCTATTATGGTCACCAAATCTTGATAATTAGGCACCCTGGGAAAATACACTTGATTCAAAGTAGACCTATAAGAAGAAAATATAGAAACTATGATTTGGATCTGCTTGAAGTATGATGAGATGTTTTGAGAACAATATGTCCTAGTTTGTAAGTGAATAGATCCTAGGAGGCACATATCCAACCTAGTTGAAATCTATTAGGGTTATTTATGTTTGGCATACATTCACTTGAATCGCAAATGTTGGTGGACAAATCTTTTAATAACAATAATGCAAATAGGAATATATTCACAAATTATAAAGTGCTAATTTGAGGATACTAAGTAATGATATACAGAGAAAACAGAATGTTACCATGGAAGTTATTCATTCAAATGGACATTTTCTTTGAAATTGTTTAGTACTACAAGTTCTCATTCTAAGACATCAAACATTAGGATCATTTAATATGTTTCAAAATTCTTCACTCACCTGTAAGACTGGGAATAAGGTCATATGTTCACTACTTTCTTAGATGTTTATAAATAATATCCCTTCTACTATTGCCCTACAAACTAATTTAAAATTAAGGTTGATTTTTACATTAAGTAAGGAAATTTTAGAAAGAAAGAAATTAGTAAAATGGGAGTACTTAGGGACCTTTCTGAAAGCTGAAATTAAAACACAAGCTGAAGTCACCTTCAGCTGCATGGTATTGGTGGTGAGAAACAGGTAGATCAATGGAAGAGAATTCAAGACCTAGGAATGAACCCTCACAACTATGGGCATTTGATCTTTGACAAAGGAGTTAAAACCATCCAGGGAGAAAAAGACAGCATTTTCAACAAATGGTAATGGGTCACCTGACAGTCAGCATGTAGAATGATGAAAATTGATCCATTCTTATTTTCTGTACAAAGCTTAAGTCCAAATGGGTCAAGAACCTCCACATAAAACCAGACACACTCAATCTGATAGAAGAGAAAGCGGGGAAGAACCTGGAGTACATAGGCACAGGGGAAATTTTCCTAAATAGAACACCAATAGCTTATGATCATAATAGCTAAGATCATAATCTAAAATCAAGAATTGACCAATGGAACCTTATCAAATTGCAAAGCTTCTATAAGGCAAAGGACACTGTCAATAGAAAAAACGGCAAGCAACAGATTGGGAAAAGGTCTCTACCAATCCTATATCCCATAGAGGGCTAATATCCAATATATACAAAGAACTCAAGAAGTTAGACTCCAGAGAACCAAATAACCCAATTAAAAATGGGGTACAGAGATAAACAAAGAATTATCAACCAAGGAATACCACATGGCTGAGAAACACCTAAAAATGTTCAACATCCACCAGGGAAATGGAAATCAAAAGAACCCTGAGATTTCACCTCCCACCAGTCAGAATGGCAAAGATCAAAAACTCAGGGGACAGCAAATGCTGGCAAGGATGTGGAGAAAGGAAAACTCCTCCATTGCTGGTGGGATTGCAAGCTGGTACAACTCTTGAAATTAGTTTGGCAGTTCCTCAGAAAACTGGACATAGCTGAGGACCTAGCTATACCACTCCTGGGCATATACTCAGAAGATATACCAACCTGTAATAAGAACACATGCTCTACTATGTTCATAGCAGCATTATTTATTATAGTCAGAAGCTGTAAAGAACCCAGATGTCCCTTAACAGAGAAATGGATACAGAAAATGTGGTATATGTACACAATGGAGTACTACTCAGCTATTAAAAACAATTAATTCATGAAATTCTTAGGCAAACGGATGGATCTAGAAAATATCACCCTGAGTGAGTTAACCCAGTCACAAAAGAACACACATGGTATGCACTCTTTGATAAGTGGATATTAGCCCAGAAGCTCAGAATATCCAAGATACAACTCACAGACAACATGGAGCTCAAGAAGAAGGAAGACCAAGGTCTGGATACTTTGATCCTTACTGGAAAGTGGATCAAAATACCCATGGCTCAAATCCAACCAATAGAATGGGCATAGGTTCCCCAATGGAGCAGCTAGAGAAAGGGCCCAAAGAGCTGAAGAGGTTTGCAGCCTCGCAGAAGGAACAATAATATGTACCAGCCAGTAACTCCAGAGCTCCCAGGGACTTAACCACCAACCAAAGAGTACACATGGAGAGACCCATGGCTCCAGCTACATATATGGTAGAAGATGACCATTTCAGATATCCATGAGAGGAGAGGCCATTGGTCCTGTGAAGGCTCAATTCACCAGAATAGTAGAATGCAATCAGGAATAGGGGCGAGGGGAAGCAAGGAGAGGGGGATTTGATAGAGGGTTTTCAGAGGGGAAACGAGGAAAGGGGATACAATTTGAAACGTAAATAAAGAAAATATCTAATAAAAAGTAAAGTGATTATACTAGGGAAAAAAGAATTTCATATCTCAAGCCAATTTATTTATTCTTTAAAGCAATTGTACTCTTTTTCCAAAGGTTTATGAGAGAATGGCTATTTCATTTTCAGGATCTTATTAACTAAGTTAATACCCCTTATAAGGGATCTCATATATATGGGCGGAAATAAAGAGTACTGATGATTGACTATGGAAAAAAAGAGGAAAAAAAAGCACAAGCTGTTTCGAAGTTGTTCACAGACCTTGATCTCATGCCCTACACTGAAGCAGATCGTTGCAAAGGCTTAGCCTTGGGTTTTATATCCACCATAAAGGCATTGTCCACAAAAAACAGAGCAGCCTGAGAGGACTCTCAGGAAGACCACTCAGCCACAACATTTTTAACGACTCCTAGCATCATTTAAGCTATCTCTCAGGGCAGGAGGGTGTCCCTGACCACTTGTTTTAAGTAGGAAAAGGTTGAAATGCACAGCCTTCTTCATTTTCTTTCATTTTCCTCTTTAAACACTTAAATCATTATCTATATGGGTAGATAATGCATAGATGGTAGATGATACATAAATTTAGATAGAAAGATGACAGATAGATAGATAGATGGCTAGATAGATAGATAGATAGATAGATAGATAGATTGATAGAGATGATAGATAAATATACAATAGATGACAGATGAGAAAAATCTATCTACATAGTTATAAATGGCAGGTAGATAGATGGTAAATAATTGAAAACAGATTTTATTCTATTTCTTTTTTAAATAATAACCTCAGAAATTATAATTAGTAATATCTAAATAGAGTAAACTTAATAAAACATAGTTTTTCTTCCTAATAAAGTTCAGACCAGATGTCTAGAAATCAGGCTTGTTTTGTTATTTCCAGGTCAAGGTGTTTCTGGCCTGCTTTTCAGTGGTCCCCACACAGATGCTGCCCACACTTATGGCCAGCAAGGCTCTGAAGGTTCCTCATCCTTTATATACTACTCCATGGAGAAAATAGCACACCGATTACTAAGCCTTAATCTGCTTATTGTTTCAGTGTTCAGAGCTTGAGGCCTGCTGAAAGAACACTGTAAGCTTGGGAATGAATTCCTTACGGTGTATGCGTCATATCTGTCTACTAATAAGAAACTCGGCTACTTAAATGAAGGAAATTTTATACAAGGGAAAATACAACAGATCTCTGTCACAGAATCTTAATCAAATTTAGAGTAAATCATAATAGTCTGAATCTATTGCCTTAGTAGACACAACATTCACAAATGGTCCCGCATGACATAAAATTTAAAAAGGTGGTTTATTTAAGATATGTTAAGTTAGACCCCAGGGAACCAAATAACCCTATTAAAAAATGGGGCACAGATCTCAACAAAGAATTTTCACCTGAAGAAATTCTGATGGCCGAGAGGCACCTTAAGAAGTGCTCAACATCATTAGTCATTAGGGAAATGCAGATCAAAACAACCCTGAGATTTCACCTTACACCAGTCAGAATGGCTAAGGTCAAAAACTCAGGAGACAGCAGGTGTTGGCGAGGATGTGGAGAAAGAGGAACACTCCTCCACTGCTGGTGGGACTGTAAGATGGTACAACCACTTTGGAAATCAGTCTGGCAGTTCCTCAGAAAACTGGACATGACACTTCTGGAGGACCCTGCCATATCTCTCCTGGGCATATACCCAAAGGATTCCCCGGCATGCAATAAAGACACATGCTCCATTATATTCATAGCAGCCTTATTTATAATAGCCAGAAGCTGGAAAGAACCCAGATGCCCCTCATAGGAGGAATGGATACAGAAAATGTGGTATATTTACACAATGGAATACTACTCAGCAATTAGAAACAATGAATTCACAAAATTTTTAGGCAAATGGTTTGATCTGGAAAATATCATTCTAAGTGAGGTAACCCAATCACAAAAGAATATACATGGAATGCAATCTCTGATAAGTGGATATTAATTAGCCCAGAAGCCCTGAATACCCAAGGCACAAATCCCATAGCAAATGACTCCCATGAAGAAGTATGGAGAAGGTCCTGATCCTGGAAAGGATTGATCTTGCATTGGAGGGGAATATAAGGACAGAGAAAAAAAAGGAGGGAGGTGACTGGAGAATGAATGGAGAAAAGAAGATTTATGGGACATATGGGGAGGAGGGATCCGGGAAAGGGGAAATCATTTGGAATGTAAACAAAGAATATAGAAAGTAAAAATATAAAAAAAAGATATGTTATGGGTTCAGGTGCAGATATATATGTAATATACTCTGTACATATATGTTATGTATGTTTGTGTATATGTTATATATACTTCACATGTGCTGTGATTAACATCATTGTAGTTAGAGAAATCTTTATCTATAGGTTTGTTGTCATTATATCTGGAATGCTAAGCAAAGATACTTAATGTCTTTGGCCACTAATTATTATTTCTGCATTTTTGAGATATTTTAATATTTAATTCTTTTATACCATTTTTGAACAATGTGTATATATTACTCATTTTATTAAAGGTGTCCTTCTTAAGGATAAAATATCATTTGGAAATGGTTCATTTACTTCTTAAGTCCTCAAATTGATCTGGAACTTTGAAAACTAAAGCTGAAATGATAAGTATATAACAAGCAAGGGAATCCAGGGTCTCAGCTTGGAAAGAAATGTATTGCACATTAGCCTTCTCAAAGGCGACTTAGGTCTCCATGGGATCTAATAACCTTGACTCTGTTTAGGACTGTCATTTTTATTCTTAATCTTCTTAATTAAAACCACATTCATATTAGTTTCCAGCCTGGGTTCTAAAGTACACTTAGATGCATTAAAAGTTTATGATTCAACAGGTTTTTTTTCTCCCATTCACTTAATAAGAACATTTTATTTTAATTTGCAAAATAATGATCCTTTGGTTGAGGATAAACAGTGTTTCATCTGAGGACCGGAGTTCTTACAGAATTTGAAGTGTGGAACAAAGGGAAGTGAGCGTGCTTTACTGACTATACTAGCTGGTCATAACCACTGATGATACCTTAAAAGGATTTTTTAAGAACCATTGCCATTAGAAGCCATGAAATGCAGAGCATGTGGGCTGTATTCTAACAGGAATTCTTCAAGGCCCGCAATTTGCTGTCCTTTCTAAATTATCATTGACTTCTAAATTACTATAAATTTACCAACCTACTCTAGATGCTTCAAACAGGAATCTTTGAAAGACAAGAACGAGCCATCATCTGAAGAATTTCAGACTAGAAAATGGAGTAGTGTTTGTCTTGTGAGGAATGTGCTACAGAAAGGAGGCTTATACAATAAACCCTTAATCCCGCAACAACACCAGGCATGATGGCAGAAGTGGAAATTTACCACTGTGTCCAGCTTATCCAGAAGGGCCATTACTTCATCCCTTGTGTCTCTGGCTCAGTCAGATATCCACATGCCTCAGTCCCTGGGTAGATACTGCCTCATTCTGTGCACCAAGAGGCTGTCTGTCATGCACACAGTAATGAGACAGCTAATGGCTGCCTTAATCCTACCTGTTCAGAAAAGCAAAACATGTCACTTAATTCTTTCAACTAATATTTCCACCCTGTTTTAAGTGGTTTTTGTTTGTTCTGGTTTTTTTGGATGGTTTATTTGTTTGCTTGTTTGTTTGTTTGTTTTTTTAAAGAGACAGAGTCTTATTATGCTGTCCAGGCTATTTTCCAGCTCAATGTCAGGAATCCTCCTGCCTCTCTCTGGCAAGTGGAGAGATATAAATTAGGGAATAGAGTAGAATTGGAATCATTTACTACAAAAATCTCACTCATATGAGGAAGTATGTTGTGACCCATGTCCCTTCATTTCCTCAATCTTTTGAAATGATGATCATTTCCTTCTTTCTTATACAGTATGTCCCTTTCAGATTTTGGCATGTGTCCTATTTAATTCAAGAAAATGGTAATTGGGCCCATTTCCCCCTCCCCCAGAGGAGTCATATCTTATCATCTTGCTTCTGACAATTGCTTAGCATTTCACTTTAGTCTAAATGACATTTCCTTATAAAAATCAAACTGCACTGGAATAAAACACTTATCTAAGGTATTATGCTGCCCACATCCTATCCTCAATGTTCATGCCAACAGGCTAAACTGATCACTGGGGTCCTGGGCCTCAACAATCATGGTTATTTGATTGATTGGTTGTTCTGTGAATTGCATTTCTAATATTGGGGTCTGAATTAGGTCCCCCTTTCTCAACTACCCCGGGGATTAATATCCACGGTACTTCGTACCTTCATGCACACAGACTTTAACACTTACATCTAAAATTGACATACTTTTCTCTCCTTCCTCCTTTCTTACTATCTTCTAGAAATCAGCACTGGCCTTATATTTGTTAAACATTTAGCCTGAAAAACGTTACTTCAAGTAAATTCCTGTTTACTGAATGATTTGAATTCTTTATGATATACAAAGATAGTAACATTTAAATTCAGAGATATGAATACCACTTAAGAGTTTTCAAATTTTCTTGGTAATTCAATATCTCTAAACAATAAAAAGTGAATTTTTAAAACATACAAGTAAAAAATATTTTAACATTTGGAGCTGTTATTTCATTTTTCGAAATTCAATTTTAATGCATGTCTACCAAAATCATGTGTGTTAAAAAGGAAAATGAATCTTTATAATGAATCCTAAAATTGGTTAAAAGTAATGTTAATTCTAAATTACCTTATTAGCATATTGTGATAGCCAAAAAACTGTGATTAGGTATTAAATGATTTATATTCCACCAAATACAGCAGTTTGCGGCTATTATAAAATACAAACAAGCTTCTCATAAATGTCACCAAAGTCTACAAGAATGAAAGAGGAGTTTAACCTCATTCATGCAGTGAGCCCAGCATTTGGCTCTCTCCTTTTAAGTATAGCACCTCAAGGATCTACTACGGTGAGAAACATGTCTAGGTCATGCAAGCAGGGACAGGAGCTGACTTCAAGGAGCTTCACAGCATACTTGGAAAATGTAGTCAAATCATTTTACTAGTTGTGATGAACACATGCATAAGCATTCTCCAAAGCCTCAAACTATCAGAAAGGGTAAGCTTTAGTTCATTTAAATGGATGTACAAGGAAAGAGGTTAAAACTGAAGAGTGTAGGCCATGTCCCCTAAATGAAAGTAAACTATTTTTGAGGTGTGATAGATTACAAACATTCCATATAAATAAAACAAAACAAAATCATATCCATAGAATTATGAAATAATCCATGTATTATACACAGTCCTCATGTTAGGACAAAGCATCTATATTCATAGTATTGGGACTAAGAGAAATTTAGTATTTCAATACTAAATTTGTTTCTTTTCAGTTCATTGTGATTATTAATATTAATATTATTGGAAATATACTACTTTTACAAACAAAGATTAAGATCTTTAATCCAACATCCCTGAACTAATACTTTCATATCTTTCCAAATGCCCATATATAATAAAGACAATATTTAATCAAAATTATTACTTTCTTTGTAAACCCATTTCATAATGTAAGCATATACAAATTAAAATATTTGGTTCTCAATCTATAGAAATTGTGTCATATATCCAATGTTATGTTTTCCTTAAAGTTAGAAATGGAAGAGTTTGTATCAGAAGTCTAAGCCCAATTTACTGGAGTCAGAATGAAGTGTTGCTTTTAACCCAGAAAATTAGACTGGATAGAAGTTACATTTTACTTAGATCTGGCTTATTGGCTTATATTTTTAAATTCCTTTGTAACAACTTCTTCCTGTGATCTATCACCATCTTCGAAGGTTTTGAGTCTGATGTCTTAGCAAAGGTTTAAACTCTGTCAATCATTCAGCAATCAAGTTGTCACTGCTTGGAAAAGGTTTAACAGAAAATGAGTCATAAATCAAGAGACAGTCTCCTGAAAGATGGAAAGATGAATCATGTAAACCAAGAAAGATTAATCTTAATACTGTTTTCTGTTATTTTTTTTAAATAACTGTAGCACTACTTATTCTTTTTTCTCCAATTTAACTGAAATTCATTACAATCATTGTCAGCTATACAAAATGGACTATTTCCCAGATAGTGACAGGGATTTCAAAATTGTAAAATAACATTTGCTACGTATTTAGTATGTAATTCCTTCGGTCATAGTCAGCTTTTGAAATTAGGCAACAAGTAGGTCAACCCTCAGCACGTGTCCAGCAGATGGGAGAGCTGAAAATCTTCACCTCATGCCCAATCTCAGGCCTGCTTTGCTTTTTCCAAATGTATGTCCGTCAAGTAAACTAAACCTTTGAGAGTCAGAGAAGCAGTCAAAACCTAGTAAAAAGCAGCGATAGTGGCTGCATGATTAGGACCAGTGTTCATTCTGCAAATTTATCAGTCTTGTATACTATTCTCAGTAGTTCTGCTGAACTCTCCTTTGCTAGAGACGCTCATAATTTCTTTTCAATACGAAGATACCACCGAAATTGCCACCATAATAAAGCCAGGTTCTTCACAGTCACCCAGAGAGTTTAAGGATCTGTTATGACAAGTCTTATTTATTGTCTTCTGATTACCAGACTGCCATGGGCACTAGACGTCATAGAAAGCAGAACATGTTAGATGGCCAATTTTCCATCCTACTTTTGAAGTAATTGGATGATTCTCACAAGCTGTCCTCTGTTTTATCTCATGACGCTGTTTTCCTTTCCTCCTGCACCCGCTGTGAGCAGTCTTCACTGTGAGTTCGCATTTGTGCGTGCTGGCACTCCCTCCCTATGCCAAAGAAAGGGATGTTTTTTCCTTTTTCTGAGCAATTCCACGCATTCACTTTGCCTTCAGTGGCATCAATAGGTCGATAATACACTCACACGATTCAGCTTTACTTTGAATGTTTAAGAGTACAAAACCCTCAAACAGTGATTGAAATTGAAATTACTCTTGAAAATCCTCATAGTCGTCTTCTTAGAAAATAATTCGTGGAAATGATGAGACAATTCTATTTTCTTGAAAACTGTGAAATATCTGGCTTGTATTTAATATCTACGCTATAGGAAACACAACCTGTTGTAATGTAATGATAAGATGGTTCACTATGAAAGGGGTAGAACTGAGTCTGATTCAGATTCAGTGAACTCGCCTCTATGGCCGCTATCATCTGGGTCATTCTCAACAGGGTAGACAGATTCCTAAACTACTTAAAGTAGTGTGTGTGTGTGTGTGTGTGTGTGTGTGTGTGTGTGTGTATGTGTGTATGCCTGTGTGTGTGCCTGCATCTGGGTACATTGCCTGTGTGTGGGTGCATGTGCCTGTGTGGGTGTGTGTGCCTGCGTGTATGTCCATGCATGCATGCATGTATACATGCGTGCATGTATGCACATGTGCATGCCTGTGTGTGTGCCTGCATCTGGGTACATTGCCTGTGTGTGGGTGCATGTGCCTGTGTGGGTGTGTGTGCCTGCGTGTATGTCCATGCATGCATGTATGTATACATGCGTGCATGTATGCACATGTGCATGCACACATGAATGTGTGTCTGTGTCTGCAAATGGATGTTTGTGTGTATTTTTGTACACATGTGTGTGAGTCTATGTTTGTATGCTTGGTCGCTAAGGTATCATAAAGCTATATTTTCTTCAACATAAGCCTTTGGTCAAGTTTCCAGATGGTTTGACCCATCCACATGAACACTTAACAGCCATTTGAAATTAGAAGGTGTTTCTACAATCCTTAGTATTGATTAGCAACATGACAGTATCTAAAGAATCTAAATAATCTGTAAAGGAGTATCTAGTTTCTGAGCATGTCCATGACAATTTAAAGTTTAGGATAATTGATATGAGAAGATGCACCCCAAAATTGGGAGAGGCCATTCCCTGGGACAGGACTCTGGATTGTTTAAAATGGAGAAAACATATTGAACTCTAGCATGCAATATCTTTTCCAACTTCAGATGTGATGTGACCAGCTAATACCTATGTTCTTGACTTTCCAGTGTTAAGCTGTGAACCAGTGTGAATCCTTTCTTCCTCAAGTTACCTTTCCCAGGGTATTCAACTACAGAAAATGAAACCAAAGAGCATCAAAATCTGAAGTCTGATTAAAAAATTTTTTAACTAGAACCTTTTCCAATCCAGTAAGAACCACATACTTCCACTATCTGTTGAGGGAGAGAAACTTAATTATAATGTTTTATTCTTTCCTATTTGATTTGAAACTAATTAAAGCCATTCACAAGACTACTTCTGTCTTTAAAATGTATTTGGAATATCTCCACACGTATCCATTTGCACTTGGTGACTCCAGTCCATGCCAGGACACTTTCCATTCTCTCAACTGTGCTCACTAGAGTTACACAGATGCAGACACCCATACTCATTGACTGCATAGAAGAAAGAATAATTTAAGCATTTGTTTGTTTGTTGGTTTGTGTGAGTGTGTATCTGTATTTGGGTGTCTTTGTGACACAGCACAGATGAGGACAAGTTCTCTATCTCTATCATGTGGGTCCCAGGGGAAGAACTCAGGTCCTCAGGTTTGGGGCCAAGCACCTATACCTTCTGAACCATGTTGCCAGCCCAAGAATTATTTTAAGACATAAATTAGATTATACAAAAGTTCTGCTTGAAAGCATCAATAATAAAACCTGACTCTTGACCTTGAGAAGCATCTGCCAACTTTCCCCCACAATATCTGCTTTACTTGCCCATATATTTGCCCATATATTGCCCATTAATTGCCAATATATTGTCAATTTGAAGAATACTTCAAATAGTTTTGGATGTATCAGTATTCCTTCTGCCTGGATAGGTACATGTCCTGCACTGCCTGAATTTCTTCCCTTCATATTCATTACATTAAACTTCATTGCTATCCTAAAACCTCTTTTAAGACAGAGACAGGTCATTGCTCATCTAGAGGACTGAGGTTTCTTTCATTAGACCTGTATCTGATAGCTCACAACCTCCTTTAACTTCAGCTTCAGGAAAGTCTGATGACTCTGAACTTTGCCAGAATCTTCACTCACTTGTACATACGCACATAGAGACACATAGACATAAAGAATTAAAAATAATAAAACCCGTTTTCTTCACTGCAACAATAAAGCTGTTTATATACAGCTTTATTGAACATAATCAACAAACAATAATTACATATTTAAATAATTATTTACATGTATAACTTTATGAAGTTATAACTAAACCTAAGATAGTAAATTTACTCATCATTGTATCAAAATGTGTTTCTAATCTTTTTCGAAATGAGCTCTTTTGTCCCTCTCTGCTTACACCTCTCAGCCAAGCAATCCCAATCCCAAGCAACTAACTAATAATCTGTCATTATAGAATAAGTTTAAAGTTTCTAGAATTTTATATAATGAAATGACCCAATTGAAATGCCTCAAATGTAATTCCAGATATGTGCCCAAGAGATATTTGTTATATTCCTACACAGCTCACTCTATAAATACAAAACTGAGAATAATTGAATAAAAATTATTAAAACAAAAATAATTGTACCACATGGTTATAAACAATATTCACATGTGCATGTATATGTGTGTGTATGTGTGTGTGTGTGTGTGTGTGTGTGTGTGTGTGTGTGTGTGTAGAGACTGCAAGGAAGAAAAATACATGTTGTTAATGAAATCAAAAGTAATTTTTATTATTTCCTTCCTGGTATGTAGGGTTCAATAAACCTGGTGAGATTAGTTGCAATGTTTCCACACTGTTGAGAAACTGGCAAGGAAATAATGATGTGTGGACCAGAACAGGAAGCATGAGGTCTAGAGAGCTGCACTAAGTGGCCTATTTTCAGCGTAAGTTTGTCAGAATGAAAGTAAGAGGATGCAGGCCCCTCACGGAACCTGCTTGAAAAGTCTTTTAGCTAAGGAGAAGCAATTGACTGTGATA
>NC_067490.1:46853567-46868567 GCF_947179515.1 Apodemus sylvaticus | reverse complement strand
CCTGAGTACCAAGTACTCTCTTCTGTAAGTTGCCTTGGTTATGGTATCTTAGCAGTGCAACAGGAGAGTAGCTAAGCCAGCATCTTTGGGCCCTTTTCCTTGGGCAATCAGGCCCCAAAGATGAAACCTCTCCTTTTCTTTCTGAGAAGGTTATGTGTGTTTGGAGAGATGATACAGAAGATTGCAAGGGCCCAGGGACACAACTTCCTGTAACCCATCCTCCTCTAATCTCTCCTTGCAGTAGAGTCTCTTTGCCGTAGTGTGCCTCGTGGCTCTGAGCCCAGAGAACCTCTGCCAGGGGTGGGCCACTCATCCCTCAGAAGGCAAGGCAGGGAAGCCTGGCAACCTAACAGCCCCTGATACAATCTTGTCTTTCCCCCTGTTTGTAAAGGAATTTGCCTCCTCCTGCTGTTCAGGTCCTGGATACTCCCGAGCTGGAATACACTTCTGGCTTAGGGTTTAGCTTTCTATAGCACTCCATGTCAGTTTCCATGGACTCATCCATTTTCAAATGGCCCAAACTGTACAGCTATTGTCTCCTCCTCTAGCATACCAGGATCTATCTTCCAGGCAGGGGAGAAGAGTGCTGGGGATTGAATCCAGGACCTCAAGTGTGCTGAACATATAAGCTCTACCACCAAACTGCTAAGCCACACCCCAACCCTGTCTCTCTTGTTTCGATTGCCCTTCTTTAAGGAAAGATTCGTAGTAACTATTTCTGCCAACATGTGAGGCTGAACTCGTTTGGTTCAGATAATTGTAAGATTACTTTATAATTATTTTCTAATAGCTTCAATCAAGTTTTGGCAGTTTACTTTTCTGACTAACAAAATGGTTGCCTCTTTCTTTATCTCTTCCTTTCTTCCTTTCTTCCTTCCTTCCTTCCTTCTTCTCTCCCTCCCGCCCTCCCTCTCCCCCCTCTCTTCCTTTCTTTCTTTCTTTTTCTTTCTTTCTTTCTTTCTTTCTTTCTTTCTTTCTTTCTTTCTTTCTTTCTTTCTTTCTTTCTTTCTTTCTTTCTTTCTGTCTTCCTTCCTTCCTTCCTTCCTTCCTTCCTTCCTTCCTTCCTTCCTTCCTTCCTTCCTTCCTTCCTTTCTTTCTTTCTTTCTGGCTCAAATAATGCAAGTAGCCGTGATGTCCTGTGTAGACGTTTAGATGAGACTTGGGTGTGGCTCAGTAGTATAGCACTTGTCTAGCATGTTCTTAGCCCTGGGGTTCAATTCCCCAGCACCAAGCTTTAGATTCAATTATTTTCTCAATGTTAGGCTTTTGTTTGTTTTACAGGAGCCATGGATAGACAGGGTGTCACTATGTAGTCCAGGCTAGCCTCGAACTCAGAATTCTCCTGCCTACCTCCTGAGCACTGGAACTACAGGCTTACTACCTGACTGCTAGGAGGTTATGGCTCTGCTTTTCCTTTTGTTCTTGCGTTTCCAGTCTCTCCTGTGGCAATTGATCTGTTCTGGTTTTCTACTCTCTCTTGCATCTATTTTATTAATTTGCACTTTGCGAAAATCCACTCTATGTTCATTAAACATTAGCTACTTCAAGTTTTATGCTGCATTCACACAAAATGTCTTTGACCAGTATTTGTGCTCTGCCCCCTTTCTCATTCTAACTCGTAATATTATTCTCTTCTCATGCTGCCCCTCCCCCACCTTTAAGCTCTTGTAGCATTTGTTATAGCAATCTTTTGGAAGAGCTACATCTTACTATCACTTACATGGGCATTTCTTTTTTTAAAAAAAAAGTTATAGTTTTTTTATTAGATATTTTATTTACATTTCAAATGTTATCCCCCTTTCCTGGTTTCCCCTCCAAAAACCCTCTAACCCATGCCCCCTGCCCCTGTTCACCAACCCACCCTCTCCTGCTTCCCTGTCCTGGCACCCCCTACACTGGGGCATCTAGGCTTCCCATCCTTCAGGCTCTGCTCCACACTTTGTCTCTGTATCTCCTCCTGTGGGTATTTTGTTCCCCCTTCTAAGAAGGACCAGAGTATCAACACTTTGGTCTTCCTTCTTCTTGAGCTTTGTTTGGTCTGTGAATTGTATCTTGGATATTCCGAGCTTCTGGGCTAATATCCACTTATCAGTGAGTGCATACAATGTGTGTTCTTTTGTGATTGTGTTACCTTACTCAGGATGATATTTTCTAGTTCTGTCCATTTGCCTAAGAATTTCATGAATTCATTGTTTTGAATAGTTGAGTAGTATTCCATTGTGTAAGTTTACCACATTTTCTGTATCCATTCCTCTGTTGAGGGACATCTGGGTTCTTTGGAGCGTCTAGCTATAATAAATAAGGCTGCAATGAACATAGTGGAGCATGTGTCCTTATTTCATGTTGGAGAATCTTCTGGGTATATGTTCAGGACTGGTATAGCAGGGTCCTCCAGTAGTACTATGTCCAGTTTTCTGAGGAACCACCAAACTGATTTCTAGAGTGGTTGTACCAGCTTCAATCCCACTAGCAGTGAAGGAGTGTTCCTCTTTCTCCATGTCCTTGCCAGCATCTGCTGTCACCTGAGTTTTTGATCTTAGCCTTTCTGACTGGTGTGAAGTGGAATCTCAGGGTTGTTTTGATGTGCATTTCCCTGATGATTATTGATGTTGAACATTTCTTTAGGTGCTTCTCAGCCATTCGGTATACCTCAATTGAGAATTCTTTGTTGAGCTCTGTACCCCATTTTTAATAGGGTTATTTGGTTCTCTGGAGTCTCTGGCTCTTCTTGAGTTCTTTGTATATATTGGATATTAGCCCTCTATCAGATGTAGGGTTGGTAAAGATGTTTTCCCAATTTGTTGGTTGCCATTTTGTCCTATTGACAGTGTCCTTTGCCTTACAGAAGCTTTGCAATTTTATTAGGTCCCATTTGTCAATTCTTGATCTTAGAGCATAAGCTATTGGTGTTCTGTTCAGGAAATTTTCCCCTGTGCCCATGTGCTAGAGGCTCTTGCCCACTTTCTTTTCTATTAGTTTCAGTATATCTGGTTTTATGTGGAGGTCCTTGATCCACTTGGACTTGAGCTTTGTACATGGAGATAAGAATGGATGGATTTGCATTCTTCTGCATGTTAATTGCCAGTTGAACCAACACCATTTGTTGAAAAGGCTACCTTTTTCCACTAGAATGTTTTAGCTTCTTTGTCAAAGATCAAGTGACCATGGGTGTGAGGGTCTTCAATTCTATTCCATTAATCTACCTGCCTGTCACTGTACCAATACCATGCCGTTTTTATTACTATTGCTCTGTAACAGAGCTTGAGGTCAAGGATGGTGATTCCTCCAGAAGTTCTTTTACTGTTAAGAATAGTTTTCGCTATCCTGGGATTTTTGTTATTCCAGATGAATTTGAGAATTGTTCTTTCTAACTCTATGAAGAGTTGAGTTGGAATTTTGATGTGGATTGCATTGAATCTGTAGATTGCTTTCAGTAAGATGGCCATTTTTACTATATTAATCCTGCCAATCCATGGGAAATCTTTCCATCTTCTCAGAGCTTCAATTTCTTTCTTCAGAGACTTGAAGTTCTTGTCATACAGATCTTTCACTTGTTTAGTTAGAGTCACACCAAGGTATTTTATACCATTTGTGACTATTGTGAAGGGAATTATTTCTCTAATTTCTTTCTCAGCCTTTTTATCCTTTGAGTACAAGAAGGCCACTGATTTGTTTGAGTTAACTTTATATCCATCCACTTTGCTGAAGTTGTAATTAGGTTTAGGAGTTCTCTGGTAGAATTTTTGGGGTCACTTAAGTATACTATCATATCATCTGCATATAGTGATATTTTGATTTCTTCCTTTCCAATTTGTATCCGTTTGACCTCTTTTTGTTGTCTAATTGCTCTGGCTAGGACTTCGAGTACTATATTGAATAGGTAGGGAGAGAGCCTTGTCTGGTCCCTGATTTTAGTGGGATTGCTTCAAGTTTCTCTCTATTTAGTTTAATGTCGGCTACTAGATTGCTGTATATTGCTTTTACTATGTTTAGATATGGGCCTTGAATTCATGATCTTTCTAAGACTTTAATCATGAAGGGTGTTGGATTTTGTCAAATGCTTTCTTAGCATCTAATGAAATGATCATGTGGTTTTTTTTTTTTTTTTGAGTTTGTTTATATAGTGGATTATGTTGATGGATTTCCTTATATTGAAACATCCCTGAATCCCTGGGATGAAGCCTACTTAATCATAATGAATGATTGTTTTGATGTGTTCTTGGATTCAATTTTCAAGAATTTTATAGAGTATTTTTGCATAGATATTCATAAGGGAAATTGGTCTGAACTTCTTTCTTTGTGGGGTCTTTGTGTGGTTTAGGTATCAGAGTAATTGTGGCTTCATAGAATGAATTGGGTAGTGTTCCTTCTGTTTTTTGGAATAGTTTGGAGAGTATTGATAGTAGGTCTTCTTTGAAGGTCTGATAGAACTCAGCACTAAATCCATCTGGTCCTGGGCTATTCTTCATTGGAAGACTTTTGATGACTGCTTTTATTTCATTAGGGGCTATGGGACTATTTAGATAATTTATCTGATCCTGATTTAACTTTGGCACCTGGTATCTGTCTAGGATATTGCCCATTTCATCCAGATTTTTAAGGTTTGTCAAATAAAAGCTTTTGTAGTAGGAGCTGATTTTTTTTTTTTTTTTTTTTTTTTTTTTTTTTGGATTTCCTTGGTTTCTGTTGTTAGGTCTCCTGTTTTATTTCTGAATTTGTTAATTTGGATACTGTCTTTGTGCCCCCTGGCTAGTCTGGTTAAGGGTTTGTCTATCTTGTTGATTTTCTTAAAGAACCAGCTCCTAGATTGGTTGATTTTTTTTTTTTTTTTGTATAGTTCTTTTTGTTTCTGCTTGGTTGATTTCAGCCCTGACTTAGATGATTTTCTGCTGTCTGTTCTACTGGGGTGTATTTGCTTCTTTTTGTTCTAGAGCTTTCAGATGTGCTGTCAAGCTGCTAGTGTATGTTCTCTCCAGTTTCTTTTTGGAGGCACTCAGAGCTATGAGTTTTCCCTCCTAGGACTGCTTTCATTGTGTCCCATGGGATTGGGTATGTTGTGGCTTCATTTTCATTAAATTCTAGTCTTTAATTTCTTTCTTTATTTCTTCCTTGACCAAGTTATCATTGAGTAGAGTGTTGTTCAGCTTCCATATGTATGTGGGCTTTCTGTTGTTTTTGTTGCTATTGAAGACCAGCCTTAATCCATAGTGATTTGATAGGAGACATGGGATTATTTCAATCTTCTTAAATCTCTTAAGGCCTGTTTTGTGACCGATTATATGGTCAGTTTTGGAGAAGGTACCATGAGGTGCTGAGAAGAAGGATTCTATAGATATCTGTTAAATCCATTTGGTCCATAACTTCTGTTAGTTTCACTGTATCTCTATTTATTTTGTTTCCCTGATCTGTCTATTGGTGAGAGCGGGGTGTTGAAATCTCCCGCTATTATTGTCTATGTACTTTGAGCTTTAGTAAAGTTTCTTTTATGAGTATGGGTGCCCTTGCATTTGGTGCATAGATGTTCAGAATTGAGAGTTCATCTTGGTAGATTTTTCCTTTCACCAGTATGAGGTGTCTTTCCTTATCTTTTTTGATAACTTTTGGTTGAAAGTCGATTTTATCTGATACTGGAATGGCTACTCCAGCTTTTTTCTTGGAACCATTTGCTTGGAAAATTGTTTTCCAACCTTTTACTCTGAGGAAATATCTGTCTTTGTCACTAAGGTGCATTTCCTGTATGCAGCAAAATGCTGGGTCCTGTTTATGTATCTAATCTGTTAGTCTATGTCTTTTTATTAGAGAATTGAGGCCATTGATGTTAAAAGATATTAAGGAAAAGTGATTGTATTTCCTGTTATTTTTGTTGTTAGATGTGGAATTATGTTTACGTGGCTATCTTCTTTTGGATTCGTTGAAAGATTATTTTCTTGCTTTTTCTAGGATGTGGTTTCCTTCCTTGTGTTGGTGTTTTCCATCTATTATCCTTTGTAGGGCTGGATTTGTGAAAAGATATTGTGTAAATTTGGTTTTGTCATAGAATATCTTGTTTTCTCCATCTATGGTGATTGAGAGTTTTTCTGGGTATAGTAGCCTGGGCTGGCATTTATGTTCTCTTAGCATCTGTATGATATCTGCCCAGGATCTTCTAGCTTTCATAGTCTCTGGTGAAAAGTCTGGTGTGATTCTGGTAGGTCTTCCTTTATATGTTACTTGGTCTTTTCCCCTAACTACTTTTAATGTTCTTTCTTTGTTTTGTGCATTTAGTATTTAGACTATTATGTGGCTGGAGGAATTTCTTTTCTGGTCCAATCTATTTGGAGGTCTATATGCCTCTTTTATGTTTATGGGCATCTCTTTCTTAAGATTAGGGAAGTTTTCTTCTATAATGTTGTTGAAGGTATTTATTGACTCTTTAAGTTGGGAATCATTACTCTCTTCTATACCTATTATCCTTAGGTTTGGTCTTCCTCATTGTGTTGGATTTCCTGGATGATTTGGATTAGGAGTGTTTTGCATTTTGTACCTTTTTTGACTTTTGTGTCAGTGTTTTCTATGGGATCTTCTGCACCTGAGATTCTCTCTTCTATCTCTTGTATTCTGTTGGTGATACTTGCATCTATGACTCCTAATCTCTCCTAGGTTTTCTAGCTCTAGGGTTGTCTCCATTTGTGATTTCTTTTCTGGTTTCTATTTCCACTTTTAGATCCTGGAACATTTTGTACAATTCCTTCACCTGGTTGGTTGTGTTTCCCTGTAATTCTTTAAGGGATTTTTCTGTTTCCTCTTTAAGGGCTTCTATCTGCTTACCTGTGTTCTCCTCTGTTTCTTTAAGGGAGTTATTTATGTCCTTCTTAAAGTCATCTCATCATCATGAGATGTGAATTTAAATGAGAGTCTTGCTTTTCTGATGTGTGGGGTATCCAGGGCTCACTGTGGTGGAAGAACTGGGTTCTGATGATGTCAAGTAGCCTTGGTTTCTGTTGCTTATGTTCTTGCCCTTTTCTCTCGCCATCTAGTTATCTCTGGTGTTAGCTGGTCTTGCTGTCTCTGACTGTGGCTTGTCCCTCCTGCAAGCCTGTGTGTCAGTACTCCTGGGAGACCAGTTCTCTCAGGGAGGCAAAGGGTCAGCTTGGAGGTACAGACGGAAACGGGAAGGATCCTGTCCCCAGCTATTTTTTAGTTCCTGTGTCCTGATGGTCCTGAATAGGTCCCTCTTGGGCCAGGAATTTGAGCAGAAGTGTTGGTCTTACCTGTGTTCAAAGGTGTGTTGGCACTCCTGGGAGACTAGCTCTCTCCCAATGGTATTTGGGTATCGCGTTCAGTGGCACAGGCTTAAATTTATTTATTTATGTTTATCTATTTACACCCCAATTGCTGCCCCCTGAGTCCCCGTCACAGAGTCCCTGCCCTTTGCCTCTGAGAGGGCAGCCCCCACCCCCAGTCTGGGGCATCACGTCTCTGCAGGATCAGGTGCATCCTCTCCCACTGAGGCCAGATGTGGCAGCCCTCTGCTACATATGTGCTGGGGGCCTCTGACCAGCCCAAGTATGCTCTTTGGTTAGTGGCTTAGTCTCAGGGTGCTCCCAGGGGTCCGGGTTAAGAAAGAAAGAAAGAAAGAAAGAAAGAAAAAAAGAAAGAAAGAAAGAAAGAAAGAAAGAAAGAAAGAAAGAAAGAAAGAAAGAAAGAAAGAAAGAACAGAAAAGGAAGAAAAGAAAAAAAATTGGAAGTTGGAGCCATGCCATGTCTTGGTGTAAGACTGGCATATAAGCTCTCCCCATTCCCAAGTTTCAGGGAACCCCAAGATGCATCCCAAGATGCAAAGAAAAATAGCAAAAATGCTGGGCTTACAACACTGTCTTTCACTAAAAGACAGTAAAAGCCTACAGAACAGCGTGAAGATGCAAGTCTTCCCTGGCCCTGCTTGTCTGCAGCTAGCCACATTCAGAGAGCAATCTCTGCCAATTCTTCCCAACCCCCTGGAAGTTTGAAGTCCGGGCTGGTTCTGGGAAGAAAGGTTGAGTGGGCATATTATTTCTTAAATGGGAATTAGGTTTCTGCCTCAGAAAGATTCCCATTAAGACTGAAAGCAATCCAGCTACAGCAGAGCAGGAGTAACCACCCACCACCCCTAGGAAGAGGAGCTTGGGTTACAGCCGCCTGTGCACCAGGTTATCACTTTGCAGAAGGCAGTAACTCGAGGTGGGCTTCTGGTCACTCTGCCCTTCGGGTGACTGCTACAAAGGAATCCTGGCTTAGATGTAATCAATACCCTGAGCGCCTTACTCAGGTGTCAGCACAAGACAAGAGGCTGACAATGATTAATCAACTAATTATGAAGGCTGTTTTCTCATCGCTGTGTGACTTGCTGGATGCTTTTATATTTTTCTACGGAGCTGTGGCTGAGAACATAGTTCAGTAAGGAGCGCCTGCCTTATACACGTGGGCTCCATCCCTAACACCGCAGAGACAACAGAGATAAATTCTATGCTGATTTGTAAAGAGTGTGACAACCTTGCAGGCAAACTTTGCCTATCATGGAGGGCAAATCAGCATCGTCCTCTCCCTTGAGCGAGAGTCACCAAGGCGTGACACAATGACACATGTCAAAAATTCACGTGCCATTAATGAAGACTTCAGTTCTTTGCCTTTGGAAGACCCAGGAAAGACGTTGGACACTCCCAGCCTATGGGCTTCAGGCTCCATCAGTTGGCTTAAAGAAAATCCCACCTGGTTCCTCCCAACAGTGACCTAGCAACAGTTTGCAGTCACAATCTGCAGCTATCACTACCTGTTCGGTGCCAGGGGCGGGTGACCTGGAAGTGTATGAGAACAGCTTGCAAACCCAGCCCCCGCCATCTCTCTCTCTCCCTCCCTCACTCTCCCTTCTCTCTTCCTCCTCCTCCTCTTCATCCTCCTCTTTTCCCTCCCTTCACTCTCTCACTCTCTGTTCCCAGATATTCCCCACCGGCCTCTCTTTGCCCTTCTTTCTGTCTTCTATCTTTGTTTTCTATAAAGCCCTTGTTAGACAAGCATGAGGAACGGAATCCACATCATAGCAGTGCTGGTCTGGCTCTGGCTAATGTCCAAAGAGGAGCTGGCCTCAAACAGAAGACTTTACTAACTCCTTCGGCTTGTGCATCTCACACATACAAACGCTGTTGTCCTTAAACCTCTTTTAGGTTCTGGCCTCACATTATACTTTGAACAATTTAAACCAAGACAGGAGACTACAGGTCTGCCCAGGGCAGACGGGAGATTTGCACAGCAAAGCCATTGCTAGAGCTACTTCTGAAGTATCTTACCCATCAGGCACAACTATGCTTCTCTCAAGAAGAGAACTGAGGGCTTGACATACATTGTGTGGTGACCCTGTGCTGACCCTTGAGCTTCCTGTTAGAGTTAGCGATGGGCCCAACAGCAGGCTAGTTCTAAGGAGCAGACTTTTACATCTTAATTCTCCTTATCTTTAACAGGCGAGGTTAGCAAGTTCCTTATCTTTGGGGTATTTGGGGGCAACTCTTCCTTAGCTAAGCTTTACTTTGTGTGTAATCTGATGTCTCCTAAGGAATTAGTAAGTCCTTTAAAACCCTCTACCTATTGCTTTTGAGTTTCTTTTGCATCACAGAAGTGTGTACCTGAAATGCCTACAGGAGGATGCCTGGAGGTGGTTGTCTGGCCAGCATAGCTGGATGGGTGAGTTCCAAGTTCAGTCAGAGACCCTGTCTCAAAAATGAAGCGGATAATGATTGAGGAGGGCATCTGATGTCAATGTTTGGCCTCCACAAACACATGCCCATGTATGCATACTCATCCATACAGTATTGAGAGGGGGGGGAAGCAGAGGGGGAGGGAGAGGGGGGAAGGGGAGGAGGAGGAAGGAGAGGAGGGGGATGGGAGGGGCAGGAGGGGGAGGGGGAGGATGGGAAGGGGGAGGAAGAAGGGGAGGAGGAGGGGAGGAGGGGGAGGAGAGAGGGACAGGGAGAGGGGAAGAGGGAGAAGGAGGGGGAGGGGAAGGGGGAAGGGAAAAGAAGAGGGAGAGGAGGAGAGGGAACAGAAGGAGAGAGGGGGAGGGAAAGGGAGAGAGCATTGAGGTTAGGACTTGGGTCTCTCTGAGACAGTCTGCAACTTTTACCCTCTGTTATTCTTCTATATGGTACAACAGTCTAGAAGTTGGCTGGTAGGTGTAGAAAGAATATCTTCTGCATTGTATAGAAGCATCACCTGCCAATTTAAAAAACCTATGACCTATAGGAATGGATGGAATAGAAAAGGAGGGCTATCCAGGAGGCAGAAAGAATTCTGGGAGAGCCAGGCACAGGAGATTCACAGGGAAGATGTGACAGGGTGTCAGATGCACGGAACCTGAGCACAGGTGGCCAGCCAGGCGGCAGAATGGAGGTTAGAATAACTGGGTCAGAGAAGAATCTTGCTATATGGCCAAGGTATTTGAAAATGTGTGTTGAATCTGAGCATGGAGCTAAGAGGAAGAAGCAGACTGAATATCTACAGGTAAGAACAGCCTGAGGGGAAAGAAATGGCGTACACATTCGCACAGACGTCTGCATTCCTTGCTCGTCCCTGGGCCTTGACTAGGGTGATGCTCTGTGAGACAGGTAGCGAACACTGAAAGGAGTGAGTTGACCTGAGCCAGGCTGCAACCTAGAGGTTTAGGAGACCACGCCGGAGTCTCTACTTCCCAGAAATGGGCAAGTCAGTTACTAGAACAACTGCAGGCTATGTCAAGAGTTTGCAAAAGGACAGTTAGCAAGTTTGCAGCCAAGAGGTCAAGAGTTACCCCTCCTTGGCATGAAGCAAGACTATCTAGTCTGAATCATAGCATCACCCAGATCGTCAGAGCTAGAACCCACCAATCAAGATACAGATCACCTACCTCTCTCTAATGTTCCTCTTTTTGGCTTTAAACCCGAATTTCTGAATTCAGTGCCCTTCCATCGAGATGGAATTAGGCCCCTGAATGCAGGAATAAATGCTCTCTGCTTTTGCAAATTGATTTATTTGAGTCTGGGGGTATCATTCCTCAGTGATTCACAGACCCTATCAACACTTCCAAATTCTCAGTGTAGCTATTGCCAGAGGATAAAATTACAATTTCTTTTTTGTTGTTTGTTTGTTGTTTTGAAAGAGGGTCTTATTTTGTAGATGGGGCTGTCCTGAAATGCACTATGTAGACCAGGTTGGCCTCAGCCACAGAGATCCACCTTCCTCTGCCTCCCCAGTTTCTTTTAAAGATCTGATTTTCAGAGGTGGTTTGAACAATACTTATTCAATAAAATACATTAAGTGGTCTGATAAACTCGGGAAAAGAAAGAGGTTATTTCCCTTATATGGTGGGGATGAGGAATCAGGACAATTTTTTAAAGGATCAATTAATGTCATGTTATTCCAAGTCACTTCTTTTGTGCAAAAATTAAAACCAAGGTATCTTAATTGTCGGTCAATTGGGAGATTTGACTGTAACTTCAAATTCTGGTTTCTGGGAAGGTCAGACACGGACCTTAGCTGTGGCTTGGTAACTAGATCTTTAACACATATGACTCTGTGTTTATATTTGCTGTGGCCTATTCAGGAACTTGGTAGAAAACAATGGTTTTCTGTAATTCCTATATCTGATATACTATAATCAGGCTATAACTATACACAGTTTGTTACCAAACAAGAAATACGTCCAAAGACCCAGGGCTCAAAGGATGCTGTCGAAATTCCTCCATTACACATCGGCCCTCAGTGGCCCCCTCCACAGATTACATCATCTCCTTGGTGATCTACAAATTCTTCTGGAGTTTATGTTGACCCTCTCTCTAAGTCACCTTTTAATGTATACATTCCTCTTAAGTCTCCTTTTAATTCCTACCAAGTCTGCTCACGATGTGTAAGATGGGGAAACATTTAGGGTAAGGATCTGGAAAACTTCACCTTGCCTCACAAAACCTAAAACCACCTATATTCACTCAAAAGAAAGGGCAGTCAAACTTTTAAAACAAACAGCATGCAGGAAAGTTAGAGACAGTGTGGAACTGGGGGGGGGGGGGGGGGGAGCTTGCTAATCCCGGAGACTTCAGTTCTAAATCCTTTCCTGCTAAGGGACTAAGCCACCTTGACCAACTCATCATTTTTTCTGATGCTGCTTCTTCCCTCCCTCCCTCCCTCCCTCCCTCCCTCCCTCCCTCCCTCCGTCCCTTTCTTCCTTCTTCCTTTCCTTCCTCTCCCTCTCCCCTTCCTCTTCCCTTCCCCTCCCCTCCCCATTCCCCATCCCCATCCCCCTCCCCATCCCCCCTCTCTTACCAAGGAGGCTCACTGTGCAAACTCAGGAGCCTCCACTACACTCCCGCACACCTCTGGTCCTGGCTTCCTCTGTAAAGTTGGAGGGTGAGAATGAACACTCACTAAAATTCCTTTGATGCCTGCTCTCCAGTGTCTTCTCTAATGCACCAGAAACATGAAAATAATTCTGCATTTAAACCAAAGTTTCAACACAAACTCTGTTGAGTCAATGCAAGAAGATAATGTAACCAATAAATAATTACAATTGGCATACAAGTTCAAAACACTTAGTGAAGGCAGAAACAGCAGATATTCTAGTTTTTCTGAACAGATTTAAAATTCTCTCCACCACGACAGCCACCTATAAATATCACTTCTCAAATATGCAATCAGGGCAATGCTTGTTTATGAGAGATGGGATTCTAAATGTATCTGCACTGCGATCTGGCCGTGTTACCTTGGATAAGTGATCAATTTTGTCAGCACCAGTATCTTCATCTTTGAGTTAAGAAGGCTGAACTGGATGCTTATGGAGATTCCAGAGTATAGAAGAGAACAACTACATGTATTTTTACTACCACACGTAGAGCAGTAGGACTCTGCAACCTACATTGTTATGATCCAATAAAGGCACTGGATCATAAAGCCGACGGGCACCGTCTTAATTCTAAGCAACAGTAAATAGATGCGGAATATAATTAGAGCCAAACAAATTATTTCCTTCATGACAGGTTATAGAATTTAACATGCATGATGCTTTCCATCTTTGAAGTTAACACAATTATGTTTGCTTTGTGCCAATTCATCTGACTCCAAACATTTCCAACTGAAGAGAAGGCCGGCTTGAGGCAGCCTTCCTTCCCTGCTCGCACGCAAGACCCTGGGCAGATGCGGCGGGGCAGACTGAGCACCGACTCTTGAGGGCAGGAGTTTGAGAACAAAGAAAGCGTTTCTTTGTATTTTAGAGTTTACTCAGAATAAAAATACAAATCTTGCATGAATACTATCCTCAGTCCTTTAACTGGGCTTTATTCAATATAAGGGAAGAAACTGATTGATAATGATCAGAATAAAAGACTAAAAAACGAAATTCAGTTAAGCCCGGTAAATATTACTTTGGTGGTTTTCTCCCCACTTAGACCATATCATTCCCAAATTAAAGACACCCCCCCACACACACACCAACAAAATAGTCCTTTAAATTTGTAATAAGCTTAAAAGCACTAGAGCTGGGCAGATATCAACCCCCTAAGCTATTTCCTCTGCTTCCCTGTCAATAATCCTAAGATATCACTAGCCAAGTTCCGCTTCGGCTGCTCCTACTCTAACAGGCCCCGCCCTCGCGGCCTTGCGCTCTGGGTCACCTACCCAGAGGCAACTTCCTTCTTCCTCTCTCTATCTGGTGGTCCTTGCCTGAGACTCCAAGCCCAGGAACCTCCCTCTACCCCTCTTGTTTCTGCCCAGCTGGCTGCAGCGTCGTTAACCATAATTTGGAGGCAAAGTTTACATAACAATGTTTGGGGCTCTCCCTGTCCTTGGAGGATCTCCCGAAGTAGGTAAAGGGCAACCAAGATCTCCAGACCAGTATTTAGCATTTGAATGCATAGCAGAACCAAGCCAAACCTACAAAGCCCTAACCCGTGGAAGCTTTAGTATTTTTTTGTAACTATGTAAACTATGTAACTGTGTAAACTACGTAACTATTTCCCTGCCACATTTAGCTCCCAGAAACTTGATCTCTTCTAACAAGCCATTGTTTGTTTTCTGTGAGGAACACTTCATCAGCCAAACATGAAAGAGGATGTTCCTGCCGCCGGAGAAGCATTTCTATAAAGAATGTTCCTTTCCATCTCTTCTCTACCATACCTGTCTTTGCTGGAGGTACTAATGCACTCCCTGCTAATGCCACAGCGTTACTCTGGTTCCGTGGCCCAGATCCCCTAGTTTTGTCTCTCACTGGCTGCTGAGAGGACACTTTCTTATTAAGCAGCAGTTACTGCTGGGTTTCTTGATACATACCTATAATCTAAGATACTGAAATTAAGGCAAGAAGATTGTGAGTGAGTTCATAGCCACCCCCAGAAACTTAGTGAGATCTGAAAACAAAACAAAAACAAAACAAAACAAAACAAAACAAAAAAAAAAAAGGAACTGGGACCGGAGAGACATCTCAGCAGCTAGCAGCTCTTGATGTTCTTGTAGAGGAGCCAGGTTTGGTTCCTGGCACCCAGCTCACAACTGCAGGTGACTTCAGTTCTAGAGGATCCAGTGCACTCTTGGCCTCGAGGGGCCCCAGGCATATAAATGGTACACCAGATCAGAAAAGCACTTAAACATATACATAATAAAAATAAACAAATCTTAATAAAATCAAAAGGAACTGAGGGTCTAGAGGGCTAGCTCATGGTACAATTTTGCTAAGCATGCCAGGCCCTAAAGTACTCCATTGCTTTCGTGAGTGTCCTATGAAACACCATGACCATGACAACTCTTATAAAAGAAAGTATTTAATTGGGGCTGGCTTACAGTTTCAGAGATTTAGTCCTTTATCATCAGGGCAGGAAGCGTGGCGGTGTGCAGGAAGACAGAGTGCAGGAGAGGTAGCTATGAGTTCTACATCTGGGCCTGCAGGCAGCGGAAAGAGAGAGACTCTGGATTTGGAATGGGCTTTTTGAAACCTCAAAACCCAACCCCAGTTGATACAAGGATCCAGCAAGT
>NC_067490.1:46756067-46848567 GCF_947179515.1 Apodemus sylvaticus | reverse complement strand
ATCTTGAACTCGGAGATCTCCTTGTCTTAATCTTCTGGAATTCATAGCCACTATGCTTCAAGATCTCCATACCAAGATCCAGGTCAGAAACTTATATCTCTGAGCCTCCAAAATTAGGATCACAGGTGAGCCTTCCAATTCTAGACTGTAGTTCATTCCAGATATAGTCAAGTTGACAACCAAGAATAGCCACTACAGTCACCTATACTGGTCAGGCTCCCTAGAGGCGCAGAACTGGTGGAACTAATAGATGTCGTAGCCACAATTTATTCAGTTTACTAGATTAGCTGGGTAATCCAACAGCGGCTGCTCACACACTGGAGAATCCCAGAATCTGGTAACTTCTCAGCCCACAAGGTTGGATGCTTCAGCTGATCCAGTCTGGTATTAAAGGCCTGGAGGACTCTTGCCAACAGACTAGTGTTGGCACACCCTGTAGTTACCGTCAGATAAATCCCAGTGTTGTGAGAGATGGATGCTTAAGGTAGCACCCATCATTTTCGGCTTCTGGAATTTTTGCTCTTGTGTGATGCACTTCTCTTCTGGGTTGTGGGGGAGGGACTGTGTGGTTAACTACATGCGATTTTATGCATGTTGATTATGATATTGCGCTGTGTGAAACTGGAGTGCCCTTCTTGTTGGATTCTTTCTTTCCCTTGCTGACTGTATTGGTAACTTTTCTTGTTGAAAACATATGCCTGATAAGAGCATCTTAAGGGGGTCCGTGCTCAGTTCTTGGGGTCCAGCCCACCACAGCAGAGAAGTCACAATGGTCCGAGCATGAGGCACGTACTACATTGCATCTGCTGCATCTGTGGTCAAGAAGAGGCTCATGATGCTGGTACTTTCTCCTTCTCATGCAGTTGGGACCCAGGCCCATGGAACACAGTGCCCATGTTTTGCTCCACGCCTGAAGCTTTCCTTGCTGGCCATGCCACACACAGCTCTGGCATCCCCACCATACTGCTACACAGGTTTCTCCTTCATGGCCTCACACAAAGGCCTCTCAAGGCTTCCTTCTGACCCTGCTACATGCCTGGCCTGAGCAGCTTCTCTGGGGCCTAGGTGCAAGTCTCCGTAGGTCCTACATTCTTGCGTAGTTCATGCCTGTGAAAGAGTCCACATGAGGAGCACATGAGCCAGGCTCCAAAGTTCTGCTGCCGGCTCAGAAGGTAGCCTGGCCCTGGTCCACACTGGCTCTGTGCTAAAGAAGCACTGCCCTTGACCACTTGACCTCCTCAGTTCAGGATCTCTTCTTCCAGATGAAAGCTTGCTTAGCCACAAGCTAGAGCTTTCAAGGGACTTACCCTTCAAGCCACGTTTCCTGTTGCCTCGGGACAAAGAACAATGCTTCTTTTCATGTGTGTATCTTGTGAGTGTGGAGGCCAAGGAACAATTTTGTGGACATCTTTACTGTCTTAAATATCCTGCATCGGTGCTGGAGAGATGGCTCCACACTGATGCTCTTTCAGAGGACCTGGGTTCTACTCCAGCAGCCATGGCAGCTGGCTCGCAACGTCTTCTAATTCCAGCTCCTGGGGATCCAATACCTCTTTGGCCTCCACAGGTACCTGCACACGTTATACTCCTCCCTCTCACACACTCAGTCTCTCTCTCTCTCTCTCTCTCTCTCTCTCACACACACACACACACACACACACACACACACACACGCACGCATGTGCATGTGTGTTAATCTTTTGGCTCGTGCTTCGACAATACAGCCCATCATGCCTGGGAAATCACTGCTGGCAAAGCTGGCCCTGTCAGCAATCCAAAGTGGCAAAGAGCACTATCCCATAGGTGTTGAGGATTGTGTCTGGCAATCAACCCACAACTGAACGTCTCAGTCCTATAATTGAGAATGAACTGGATGTACGTGCACTCCAGTTCCACAGCTCTTAGGGGCTTTACCTGAGGTATGCAGTACAAGCCCAAGGACTAGGATGACAATAACCCAAGAAAGAAAACCAGAACAACATGGGCACATTTGAATGGACACTTGATTCTGATAAATAAGACAGGAAAGATGAATAGGGTCAGGTGGCTACTTCAATAAGTGATGTTAACAAGCCATTCACAGGGGAAACAGCAAAGGTTTGCCTGTGTCTTACTCTCAATACACAGCCAAGTCTGGTGAATTGTAAATGCAAATGTGAAAAGTCAGTCAATGAAGATCTAGACAAAAATGCAGAAGGACAATCTTATATCTTAAGGGTAGGCAAAAATGTCATTTGTCTCCTTGCTTGATTGTGTTTAGTTCAGGCTGGCCTTGAACTAACAACTCTTCTGCCTCCACCTTCCTAGCTCTGAGGCTATAGGCATGCGCCATCACACTCTGCTAGCCAAAGATATCTTAATCATTAACTACAAAGCTCTAACTTTAAAGTAAGATTGACTAAAATGGTTGACAACCTGAAAGTTGAAAATTTTGCTCATAAAAGACACATCAAGAAAACAAACCACAGAGAGGGAGAAACTATTCACAGCATTTATAAGGATGCCCTTACACCCAACTTACATGAAATCTTACAGAGCTGACACAGAAGGAAAGTAGATAAAAGACCTGAGCAGACACATCACTAAAGAAATCTTAAATGACTGTCCATATGTGGACATTGTTGAACCATTTTATCAGAAAATTAAAACCAAATGAGGTATTTTTATATATCCACCCAAAGATTAATACTTTATGGGTCAAGTGCGGAATGTCCCCACAGGCTCATGTGTGAACACTTGGTCCCTACCAAGTATGTTTCAGAATGTGGTGTAATTAAGAGGTGAGGCCTGGCTGGAGAAATGAGTCACAGCAGGGTGGGCATTGAGCATTGCAGCCAGGCCTCACTTCTGGCCTAAGTGTCTGCTTTCTGGTGTACCAAGATGTAACACACATGTTACAAGCTCCCAGACACCACAGTTCCCCACCATAAGGCTGTGTCCCCCTCAAACCATGAGCAAACCCTTCCTCTCTTAAATTGCTTCTGTTGGGTATGCTGCCTAGCAACAAAGAAGGCGCTGACAGAGATTGTACTGTGCTGAGTCTAATCGCAAATGCACAGCAACTGGTAAAAAGCCCCGGCAGTGTCTGTTCAGCAAACCACACACTGACACATTGCCAGAGAGCTTTCACGCTGAAGTCTATTCTTGACAGAAATAAGTTCCCTTAGTTGCTCAAAGACATGCACAGGAATGCTTCAGCGGGGCTGTCTGCAAAGGTTAAAAACCAGAAAAGGGCTCACTTGTCCATCAGCCACAGAACGATAAACAAAATTGGCTGAGTCATAAAATAAAATGAATGTTTGTCTGAGAAAACAAGCCACCAGTGTCCTCGTCCGCCACTGGGGAATTTCACACCAACGGTGTCAGCCAAAGAAGCTTTTGTGGTGAGGGGTGCGGTGGAGGTCAGAGCACTTCAGCTTTAGGGGACGCCCTCGCTTTATGTAAGACCTACGTGCGAAGAGCTGCTAACATTTTGAAAGTCTGGATGATGCTCACGAGGACTCGGGGGAAAGTCTTCATACTTTTTGTAAATTGAAAATATATGTGCCCAACTCCAAACCCCCAAACAAGCCAACATGTAGCACGCGGCCAGAGCTAAGAGAATGGCCACACTAGCCTCATTTCCTTCCAAATTGAATCTCCTCCTCAAAAACAAAACAAAAACATACATCATAGGATTTAATACATCTGACCTACTATTTTCCCTTAGTATATTAGTTAATCCAGTCTGCTATAACACAACAGTGAGTGTTTAAACAGCAACCAATCCAGTCCTCACAGCGCTGAAGGCTGGGGCGTCCAAGATCAAGGCATAAGCAAGGTAAGCTTCTTTCTGAGGTTTCTTTTCTTGGCTTCTAGACAAGCACCATTGTGCCATGTGCTCAGAGTTTCTTTGTGCACCTTCAGGGAGGTGAAAATGAGCTCTCTGGTTTCTCCTTATAAAGGTGCTAATCTCATCGTGAAAACTCTTATGATCTCATCTAAGGTTAATTACCTCCCAAAGGCCCCTAGTCCAAATACCATCACTCGAAGGGTTAGGGTTCTAACTTAGGGGTTTGGAGAGAATACACACAGTTGGTCCATAACAACTGCCTAACGCTTTATGTGCACACAGAGCCAATCCATAACAACTACCTAACACTTCATGTGCACACACAGTCAGTCCATAACAACTACCTAACACTTCATGTGCACACACAGTCAGTCCATAACAACTGCCTAATTGCAAGTTCAGGTAACTGAACCAGAGCTACATCTCTCCAGTACTTCTGATGGTTGGCTCTCTATATAATGAACAGCACATCTTAAAGTGGTTAATAACACTCTAGTAAGCTGAGACTGATAGGTAGAAATAAATGCATTAATATCAGGCATGACAGTCAGTATTCCACAGCCCGCTTCAATCCCTTTATGTGAATTCTCCTGTGCACTTCCATATAAATCTCATTTCCCCCTAAGGCTTTATTCTAGTGAGCCTCAATAAATGTTTATTGAACAAATACATTATTTTAGGGTCTATCGACACAAACTCACATACTTTTCCTACAGGGCAGATGTAAACCATCTGAGCTGTTCACTGCCCACTGGCTATTGGCCATTTAGTCTTTAGAACCAGCCAAGAAACGAAGAGTTCTGACAGGAGCAATTTTGAGCTCTTGGAGTTTAAGGGCAGGTAATTTTGAGGACCCTGAGGAAAGACTTGAAGACATCAAAGCATGGTAGTACCTCCTTCACAATTTTGTCTGACACTCCAAAACACTGGAGAACAGCACAATAAAGTATAAAGAAATGGATTAATCTTGTTCATATTATTTCACGGTATTGATCTGAACAGGGACTGGTCAATTCTCAGGAAAGCGCATTGGCTTGTCCCATGTCCATTTGGTCACCTGCACAGGGGCCTGGCCTGCTTTGTTCCACTCTTTCTAACCTTTCCAGGGTAAGAACTGAGCGTGGAAAAGAGGCAGAGCCAGAGAGCCTGAGAGGCAGTAAAACGGGTCCCTGGACAGCCCTGTACTCTGAGTTGTGATAATAGAACGGGCATGTGATAGCCTCTCGCTGCCTCTACCCACAGCAATTTCCTGGCACTTGTGAGCCCAGCTGCAGGGCTGGATCCAGGTGCTGTCTGCATGCTACAGGGTTTCAAGAGCTGGAGAAGTGAAGGCTTCTCTAATCTGGACAAGAAGTGAAAGGACTTTCGGCACCAAGATGAAAGGGCTTAAAAGGGGGGAGTATAGAGGGTTAGGTGAGTGTGGCTAGGCGGCGTGGGGGAAGGTGTCCAGGCGGGACCTTGCCTGGGCACCTCTGCCCCTGAGGGACCACACACACACAGACATGGTATAGAATAAAGTTTATTCAGAGTAGGGGATGGGAGTAAGTGGTAGAGAGAGGTAGAGAGAGAGAGAGAATAGAGAGAGTGAGAGAGTGAAGGCCGGCCATGACCACCTGGAGGGGGCAAGAGCCCCAGGGGCAGAGAGGTGAGAGAGTGTGGGAGAGCAGAGAGCAAAGAGAAAGAGGAGGGGCAAGTAGCCCCTCTTATAGTGGGCCAGATCTCTGGGGCGGGGCATACCTGGCTATTGCCAGGTAGGTGTGGGGTGGAGCTTAGACAAAACCCCAACAAGAAGACCCCCCCTCAAATCCCCAAGACTGGTACATATTTGAGAAACTCACTCCTAACAAAACACCCCAAGAACATACAAGTTGAAACTCAGGCCATGCCTAACAAGATCCAGAACAAAAAATAGCAGTGTCCTTTCTGTTACAAAGGGGGAACCACCCCATACTCCTGCTCAAAATTGCTTCGCTTGAGTCAAATCATAAAGAAACGATTGGGCAAACTCAGTCTGAAGGATGCTCCCCAAAAGAGGTAACCTCAAGGATATTGTTGTGAACAACAGAAACTGTAGTAGTCACAACAGCAGTGGCAATCACAGTGCTAAGAAGTGTACTCAGAAAAACTAAATACAAAATAAGCAAAGACTGTGATGAGATCCTGGCCCAGGGTACTTGCATGCATATGGACATATGTATGCATGCATGTATGTATGTATGTATGCATGTATGTATGTATATATGTGTGCATGCGTGTATGCATGCATATACCTATATATAAGTATGTGTGCATGTATGTATGTATGTATATATGTATGTATGCATGTATGTATATATGTGTGTATGTATGTGTATGTATGCATGTATGTATGTATTAGTAGAACATTGTTAGTACTGCTGAGAGAATTTGAACTTGAACTCTGCATTAGATAATACCATTTTATCAGTACTAATTTTCAGAGGTAACGTTAATGATTTGTACTGTTGTTATGGGTGTGTCCAGCTATGGACCTCTTAGCAGTACTGGAGAAATTAAGTATTGTGGATCATGTCATCTTGACTGGCCGTGAAGTTCCTGTATTAAACACTATTTACAGATGAACATGTGAGGATGACAAGTGATGACAAGATGTTCGATCTCGTCAGTGTGATCGGATTGAGAATCACTAGGAGATTAGAGAGGGGCACATCTCGTGTCTATGGGGAGCTTCTAGAGAAGTAATGGGGCAAGACTCCCCCTGAATACGGGCAGTAGCCTCTCACAGACTGGGGCCCAGATGGTATGAAAGAATAGGGCTTGGGAGAAAGCCAGCTTGTGTGGTCTCTCCTGCCCTCTCTTCCCCCCACCTCCTGCCTGCCTCCCCACTCCGTCTGTCACACTCTCCCCATGATGGATGAAGCCTCTGAGCCTGAAAGCAAAATAAATCCACCATTCCTTAACTTGTTTGCTGCTGCAGCTGTTTTAACACAGGATGAAAAGCATTGAGATCACCTGGCACCAGAAAGCAAGCTGACCAGGGAGGGCATCCCACAATCCTTTGGAGGCCAGGGAGGGCATCCCACAATCCTCTGGAGGCCAGGGAGGACAAAGGTGGAGGAAGGAGGGGCTTGTTTGCTCCTTTCCTGGCTTCTTTATCTTTTGTTTGTAATCATTAACATTTATTGATGAGATCAGTACAGATGGGGAGCCAGGCTGACAGGAGGCTATAGAGCAAATGGAATATCTTCATTCCTTCTCTAATTTGTTTTCTTTGCAGTGTTGGAAATTGAAGCCAGTGCCTTGCACGTCTTAAGCAAGTACTGTAACACTATACTACACTAACAACAACAACAACTAAGGATTCAACATTTAGTTGTGATGTGGCTTTGGATGGTCTTCTTTAATCCAAAGCTAATACCTACCATTATTACCACTCTTGATATTATTATTAGTATTATCATTATTTGTGATGTGTTTATAAAAAGATAAAGAGAAATATGTTTTGGTGGAGGTGTAGTCAGGTGTGGGGGAACAGGGTGGTGGGCCCATGACAAGGCATCCCTTCCCCCTGAGGGAGCAGCCACCCAATGGTTTAGTATAGAATAGTTTATTCAGGGCATGGGGAGGGGAGTTAAGAGGGTAGGAGAGGCAGAGAAAGGCAGAAAGAAAGTAGAGAAGTAGAGGCCGGCCATGAGCATGTGGAGAGAGAGGGGGGAGGGAGAGAGCTGGAGCAAGAAGGCAAGAGCAAGAGAGAGGGGAGGGGCAAGCAGCCCCTTTTATAGGGAGAGGAGGGGGAGGAGGCAGACAGACAGACAGACAGACATCTGGAACAGTCTAGAGGAGAGAGAAAGAGACAGAGACAAGGAGAAAGGCAGGCAGTTAGGCAGACAAGCAGTCAGGTAGACAGACGACATAGAGCCATCTGGAACAGTCTAGAGGGGAGAGAGAGACAGAGAGACAGAGACAGAAAGAGGCAGGCCGCTAGACAGATAAACAGGCAAGTAGACAGACAGATGACACAGAGCCATCTGGAACCATCTGGAGGGGAGAGACAGAGACAGAGAGACAGAGACAGAAAGAGGCAGGCCGCTAGCCAGACAAACAGGCAAGTAGACAGACAGACAGATGACACAGAGCCATCTGGAACCGTCTAGAGGGGAGAGAGAGACAGAGACAGAGAGACAGAGACAGAAAGAGGCAGGCCGCTAGACAGACAAACAGGCAAGTAGACAGACAGACAGATGACACTGAGCCATCTGGAACAGTCTAGAGGGGAGAGAGAGAGAAAGAGAGATAGAGAGAGACAGAGAGACAGAAAGAGATAGAGACAGAGGGAAAGAGAGAGAGAGTCAGAGACAGAGAGGCAGAGACAGAGAGGCAGAGAGAGAGAGAGAGAGAGACTGAGCATGACTAGCAGACTGGACCTGGCCAGGAGGGAAGCAGGAGCAGAGAGAGGGATGGGGAAGATTAGGGAGACAGAGGGAGAGAGAGTGGGGGAAAGGGGGCAGAGGCACATTGGCAGGGCTGTGAGCAGAATGCGTAGCTGGCAGAGGGGAAGCCCACGAGCTGGAGACGTTTCAGGGTGGTGGTGAGAAGAGCTAGGATGTTAGCATGGACCCCGATACGGAGGGAGCCTGGAGTTCGGCAGGAGCTTCAGTGCCAGCAGGTGCCACAGACAGCTATTTGTCCCCTCTACCGAAAGGAGAGAAATGGCTTCTTTTCCTAGGGAGCTAGCTCCACAAATTCCCAGTGAATTTTAGTCTGTTTGCCAGAATTGGGGCAGGGGGGGAGGTGGGGTTCTCTTCAGATCTGATAGACACAAATCGGACTGCTTTTCTGGTTCTAACTCTGTCACGGACTTTGTGGGTTTGCGTGGTGGATAAGGGTTTCCTCTCCTGTACATCTGGAATGCAATCGTGTTTGCATGGGCTTTGGCGAAGCTGAAGTGATGTAGCCGTCCTTGCTGGGAAGTGGCCTCACTGTCACCGTGAGTGGACAGAGCAGAGACAGAGAAAGCTTCCTTTCCTCTGCTGGGGCTCAGCTTCTCCTGGCGTCACTCTGTTCTTCTGGCTGGAGGCTGGCATTTGAAAATGGATGGAGTCTGACCCAGGCCTGGGTACGCTGACCCCACCAGCACATACCAGAAACAGAGAGCGTTAAATAGAAATGTGCTCCGTGCCTCCCTGAAGTGAGATTTCGTCCTTTGTTTCCCTCCCCGTCTCATCCTTCTCCTTCTACGGACGTAGTCGCAAGCATTGAACTTTTGTTCAACTTACAACTCATCATGCGCTACGGCAATTCATAAGGCCCTGGAGACGGTAAATCAGATTAAAGAAAGCTAGAATGTCTGTGGACTTTGCTGATTGATATCACAAGAGACAGCCACCCTCTTCCACATCATTTCCCAGAGGCAACGTAAGGTCAACAAACATTTATTGAGGATAGGCTGGGTGGCCGAGAGGTGTGCAGGTATGACTAGGTATGGGAACAGAGATGCCAGATGGCCTGAGAGCTTAGAGGAGGAGGAGATTCAATGTGTGCAAATAATAAAACAGAAGGCCTTCCTCACAGAGCGCAAACACTGCGTGTGAGCCTTGGGAGAGCCAAATTGTTATTTGGAAGTGTCCTTGTGTTCTGTCTGTGATGTTCTGTGAGCCACAAATTCACGAATTTTGTAAGGCTTATATTCTATATTCATAATGGATGGGAATACTAAACTGCTGTTAACATGTGATTCTCCTGCGCTTCTATTTCAGATCTCTCAAGTCTGTTTAGCTCAGGTTAGAAACTCATGGCACACTTGGGAAGCTTTAGGCTGTCATTTAACAGAAAATTCTAACTCAGTGAGAAACGTATTGTCTTCCCTTGTGGCGTGTAAAGTGGAAGCTTCTAGCTGTGTCATGTGATGCAGACTCACATGATATATTTCTGAGGCAAGACCTATGAGTGATGTTTGGAGAGAGTATAAATAAGACTCAACGTACAGTGACGGGGTTGGGGCTTGCATAGCTCTTCATTAGCCTCACGTCTTCACTGATCTTCACTTTGTTGAGAGAGGCATGGCAGAAAACTCCAGGTCTTGGCCATTCCTGCTAACTCATGCCAATTCAGCAGCGGCCTGGTGGTTTCTGCTGGATCGTGCCACAGCTGCTGATTTGCGTTTGGTGACACGTTTGAACTGAACTCTTGGTCTCCTGACACTACTGAACTGGACTGCTGATACCTTGATAGATAGAAACTGGAATCGCCCCAAAGGACTACTTCTAAACAGGTCCACATTCCCTTGTCCTATTTACCATCTTTCCTCCCCTACCTCTGGATGTTGGGCTAGAAGAGCGAGGTGGGGGCTTTGAAGCATTTGAGAACCCTTATTTAAGTAGGTTTTGAAACTTTTAAGCCTACAGGTGAGTACACAAATAGGCAGCTGTTAGGGTTAGCAAGTTTCTTCCTTTGTCACTTAGCTATTCTTGACTGTCTGTCAGCCTCCCACCTGCTTCCCAGGCTGCTACCCAGGTTCCAAGCAAAGCCAGCAAACATGTCAGTGACTATCTGTGACAGGAAAAGGACAGTTTCTTAGAAGCAAGTGGGCCTTACCGAGAGTCTCTGTGCAGATCCTTTTCCTCTAAAACTGATGGTCACTCCAACCAGTCATGGGCAGTGGGTGGAGCCGCAGAGATTGACTGGCTTCATCCTTTGGACTTTGAGCTGGGATCATGTTACCCAGGCATGAGCAGAGGAACCCTTAGGGAGGCCACTAGCAGAGGCAGCTCCAGAAGCCTGGAAGGAGGCCATTAGCTTCATAAACAAGAATGCAAGAATAAAAAGGTGTAATGTGCTCTCTTGGCTTTGGATTGTCTTTATGTTGTAAAGTCAAAAACGTCACAGTACCTGGTGTCTGCAGGTCATGATGAGATTAAATCTGGTTTAAATCTAGGGTTTAGATGGGAAGCACATGGTTGTGTCAGGTGACAGAGGAGAGATAGCTTATGAAGAGCCTTGCAGAGCACAGGGGAGTTCCTCTAGCTAAAGGAAACCCAGTGGCCTCTGTGGGTTCTTGATAGGGAGGGTGGGGAAAGAGAAGTACTGGGGAAAAGCCTTGGCTGAATTGATCCAGCAGTTATAATACTTCAGAAAGCTCAAATTCATGTTAATGCTCTTCACTTTGATGGCAAGCCTAAGGCCAGAAGCTGGAGAGGAAGTAGTTTTTTCTTTAAATATGTTATCAAAGAAGGATGGCCTGTCCAGGCCTGTGACCTGCAACCGAGAATTAGCACATACATTCTAGATTATTCCAGTGGAATGTAGAGTCTATTTGAATTTTGCTAAAGCAATGTGAAATATTTTTTCCTTTCTGGTGAGTTTGAGTTTCCAACCGGCCAGGAAAAAAACAAATAATTTTCTCCACCCAGCATAAATAAGGTTACCAATGTTCACTGCCGCTCACTTCGGGAAGTGCACCTCGTCCCTCCCTTTCCTCTCGCTTTTTAAACTGCTTTATCATAATCTGTCCCTGGCAGGACCTTTTGCCCTCTGGGCAACCCAGAGAATTGCTAAGCACCATGGAAAGCACAGATGCTCTGGGTCTCTCTCAGTTCCTTCCTCTTCAGTCTTAGTCTACGACTCATTAGCCCACTAGGATTCGATGTAGGGCTAAACTCCCAGCACCCTCTGGGAAGGGCCTTCCAGGCCAGAGACCTAATTTGAAAGCAATCCTGCCAATTTCATAGATGCAAAAACCCATACCTAGACTGCATGGTAGCAGGTGGGTTGGGCATGGGGTTCACCAGTAATTCAATTGCTACATGAGATACAATCTAAAGAACAGAGCAGAGAGAGAGAGAGAGAGAGAGAGAGAGAGAGAGAGATAGAGAGAGAGAGAGAGATGCCAGGTATGGTAGTCCAGCCTGAAATCCCAGAGTATAGAGCCATCTCTTCAGCCTTGAGTCAATACTTTTCTTTTTAAAAGACTTGTTTATTTATTGTATGTATAGGAGTACACTGTAACTGTCTTCAGACACACCAGAAGAGGGCAATAGATCCCACTAAAGATGGGTGTGAGCCGCCATGTGGTTTCTGGGAATTGAACTCAGGACCTCTGAAAGAGCAGATGACAGATGGCTCAGTGGTTAAGGACACTGACTGCAGTTGACAGGAAGTGAACATAGGATTATTAAGGAAAAAAACATAAAGAGTCAGAGGGAGTCAGGAAGACAGATAGAGAGACACACAGGAAATAGAATGGAAGAACATTGGCTTTGAAGGAGGTTTTTTTGAGAGGATGTGAGAGAGGGGCATTCCTTCCGGGACATTGGCTGAGGAGGAAGGTCAGTGGGAACTTTCTCGGCCTCTCTGAGCTAAGCAGGCTTTCACCCCAGCAATGACTTTCACCTGACTCCCCAGTCTTCATTGGTAAAAATTAATGTTTGAGTGTTGTAGAAAATATTTAATCTCAATCTGGGGTTTCTACCCCACCTTTGATCGGCTAGTTACTGGATAAAAGACATACAATGGCTCTATTTATAATAAACCTTAATCAGCCCAAGAGTTGGGCAGATATCTGTCCTCTGTGCTATTATGTCTATTTTCCAGCCAATAATACCATTATATAATTTGCCATGTTTGGTCTGGGCTGCTCTTAGCTCCAGTGAGCCAACCCACATGGCCACTGTTTTAAGATTCTTACTCCATGGGGGCCTCTCTCTCCACCTTCATTGTCCCCCTCATGGTTCTCCTCTGAGGCCAAACCTGGGAACCCTAAACCCCATCTGTGTCTCTTCTGCCCCGCGATTGGCTGTTAGCACCTTTATTCACCAATCAGGGATAACTTGGGGGGCAAGGTCACATAAGCATCACCTGGGTCTACCTGCAAAAAAACATAAAAGCTCATACAAAGGTACAGGCGGTGCTGCCTGGTGGTTGGTTTGGGTCCAAATTTATTGTGACTAACTATACAAAGCAATTCTAACTGACCTCTATTGTGATTGGTGTACAGAGCCATATTGGGGCAGTCTTGCACTTGGTCAGAGTTTGACTTTGGTCAAGGTTAACTTCTCCCAGTTAGCCAGGATCCTGCTCCACCTAGGGTGGAGTGCACGTAGTAAAGGTTAAGTTCATTGTTCTTCCTGGTATAGGGATTCCTGAATTAAACAGGTGACCCACCCAGCTGCCGGAGCAGTCAAGACGAAGACCTCCAAGAGAAGCTAGACAACTTCCACCGGAACTCAGCCTGGAGTCTGGGGGGAAGGGTTTGCCCGAACTGTTATAAGGTCTGGCGCCATTAAAGTTTACGGCTTTGATCAGTGAACATTGACTTGGCCGTACGTTCTTTTCGCTTCTCTTCCCTATGACCCCAAAATTCTCTCAACAGGTAACCCGGTTTACATGTAGCTGCTGGCGGCTACATAGTGGCGCCTGAACGTGGGAAGACCTGGCACGAGAGAATTTCTTGAGGTAGCCCTATCCAGCGAAGCTTCGCAGAAAAAGGTGAAAATTAATGGTGTCCGCACGGTAAGCAACATAGAGGGCAAAACTAGCGCTAGTGAATTCGTGTCTATGGTTGTGAGTGCAAGGAATGGATACAGTTTTTCAAGCATACTGCGTGGACCCAGCGCAGGACTGCTTGGGTTGATAAGATAGGGAAATATGGGGAAGGAATTTGGTAGGCATTTGCCCAAAGCTCGTAAGAGCTGATTTCGGCGAAAAGAAAGGGGTTTTTAAAAATAGGCATATGTCCACAGCTTCTAAGAGCTGTTTAAAGAGGAAAATGGATGCAATTGCTTAACAAGCACGCTTAACTTTCTGTGTATCTTTCCGTGTTTGTCCCGGTGCACCGACTGTCTGTCTATGTGTATGTTTATGTCCTCTCTGTGTCTTTGTGTGAATGACTGTTTCATGTTAAAAAGAAAAAATTGGTAAAGATTACATCTGCTGGTAACCTCTTGAGCTAGCCACAGTTTGTGTGGGGATTGATTCAAAGCCACGCTGCAGCAGCGTAGCTCACTCACCCAAGAGGCAAGCATGGCTGGGGAAAAAGCCGCTCTTAAAGCCCAGAAACCTCGAGATTTGGGAAGACTTTGGTTTGGCTTGTGAAATTCATGTAGTCGCTTTATACATGTTTCTAATTGGTTTTAATGATATAAGGCTTTACATTTCTTGACTAAAGAGTTATAAATTAATTGGTTATTATGTAAAAGGTATAGTGTTATTAAGAAAAGGTTAGTTTAAAACTGGTGATTCAGTGTTAGAGCTATCTTAACTAACTACACGTGGCCTAACGCCACTCATGCTTTGTTCTTGTTTATAATTGGATTTAAAGGTATATTTTGCATGTCTTGACTATAGAGTATTGGCTTAAGTCACTGCACATGATTTAAAAGGTATAATGTTATTAACAAAAGTTAGGTTAAGGCTGGTAGTTTAGGGTAGTCGCCATTTTGAACACGTGGCATGATGGTTAAGGCTGGTAGTTTAGGGTAGTCGCCATTTTGAACACGTGGCATGACGATTAAGGCTGGTAGTTTAGGGTAGTCGCCATTTTGAACACGTGGCATGACGATTAAGGCTGGTAGTTTAGGGTAGTCGCCATTTTGAACACCACGTGGCATGACGCAATCCAGGAAATACAGGCCTTTGGGACGCTCCTAAATTGGCATGGTGTTTCTTGTGAATCTTGGCCTGGAGATTAGACTTAATGAAGATTAAGATTTAAAATATTGTCTCTTTAATAAGTTACACTGTTATACACTTGAACATAAGAACTGGCAGACAAACCTTGTGCTGTAAATATGTGTTTGCCATTGATTTTAAAGAAAATAGATTGTTTAAAATTGAGATTTGCTTCCAAAATTACAATTGTGCTCTAATATTGCAAGAAAACATTGAGTTACAATAAAAATCAGTGTGTCATTAGCTACAGTTTTCAGTTTGCAGGCTCGTAATTGTTAACATTTTGTAATTAGGATAATTTTGAGAGTGATACAGCTATGGGTTTTAAAGGCCCATTGCCACTTTTCCACAAGTTTATAGGCTACAATGGTAGGAGAAAAATTTAACCCTCCTAGATTAAAAAGGATATCTCTATAGAAATGTATTTGATATCAAGTAGGTTCCTTTGACCATGAAATTACAGGCTTCTTTTGTTTAATCCTTAAATTGTCCTTGTAGGTTTGGGTCTGGTCTTAGATAAAAGGCTCAGATTAGAAGATATTTACATTTGAGGAATCTCATACAATGTCCTTGCCAAGGACTCAAGGTGGATCCTAGGGCAGATAAAAAAAATTTACATTTGAGTTAATGCAAAGCTTAGAGTTGCCTCAGGGGAAGCTAGTGAGGAAGTTTTGAGAAATTGTTTCCGCCTTACAGGCCCCACCTAGGGAGTGTTTGGCTTTAAAAAAAAAAAAAAAGGTTTTTGACTTATCCTGGTGTGGGTTAAAATGCAGTTCAAATCTATGAAAGGTCAAGGAGGCTATAAAAGCATTAACATTTGGCCTGTCTACTCCCTATAAAATTATTGTAAATTTAAAGGGTTGGTTTTTTGCTTTACATTCTGATAATTATAAAAGCATTTGCTTCTAATTTTAAAGAGACAACAAAACAATTTCATTAGAAAGTTTTGCCTCAAGGAATGGCTAACAGCCTTATGTCTTGTGAGAAAAAGTGTTTTGTCTCTGTTTCAATACAGAAGTTAAGATCTTAAAAATTTCAGTGTATAATGTTCATAGAATGTTTGTTACAGGCCCTTGCTCCTATAGACTTTTAGAATTTTTAGGTAAATGGCTTTCAAAGGTTGTTAGGATATATTAATTGGCTTTATCTTATTTACCTCATTTTAAGCTTGCCACAGAAGGTCTTAAACCTCTGTTTTCAAGGTAGGAAACGTTTGTTCCTTGCTTCAAGCAACAATCAAATTTATTATTAATGGTTGGTCTATTACATGGTAAGCATTTTTAGGCAAAATTAATAACTGTTATCCAAAAGATAATTTGTACTATCAGATCACATGTTTATTCCTTTAAGTTTCTCCCTGCTTCAACACAGATACCTGAATTGGGTGCTATAGCAGCTATTTTTAAGATGTTAAAGGTCAAGCTTTTAATAATAGTAGATATACATAGCTCATGGTTTATAATTGCTTAAAATTGGTCCATTTTTAATACTGCTAATTCTTAATTTCTACAGTTTATACAAATGTGATTCAAATTTCTAAGAACAAAGGATATGTTCTCTAAATGACTGTCCTTTAGGTATTTGAAATAATTTTATATTTTGTACACATCAAATTATAAAGATTTGTTCTTGATGTCCTCAATTTCTACCTCTACCACGTAATGGTGTTAATCCTAGAGGACTTAGTTATTACAGATAAATGATATTCATATTTCTAATTTAAAAGATAAAAAAAATATGTACATGTGACTAATGATTCATTTTTAGGCTGTCTAGTTGCAACTGCTCTAACAGAAAAAGCAACTATATTTTATATAATTACATAGTTATTGCCTATGTTATGGTTTATACTTTGTGTTCCAACTTAAATTAATAAAACAATATCTTCTTGGAAGAAAGAAGAGAGGGGAAATTGTGTCCCTGTGCATATAATTTAAATTATGCTTGCATGTTTTTAAAAAAAAATTTTAAAATTTAGATGCCAAGAAACTCCTTGCTAAATGTATATGACATCTTGTAATTAGACATATTGATGTCTAGGTGAAATGAAGGAATTCACTTACTAACATATGCCATGATCCTGATTTAATATTGGGGGAGAAGGCATGTCCTCTGTTTTTTCCACAGAATGCTGCAGAAGATATGCTGACTGTGTGCTTGCTGAATGCCCAGACCATGGTAACATAAGAGCTATATTGGGTATATGTTCTTGACTTACCTCAATTGTTAAATGTCCCAGGTTAGATAAATTGCCTAGCTTCAAGCTTTTAGACTTTGTGGGACAGAACATGGAGACTGTTATGCTAGCTTAGGAAAAATTAATTAGAAGAGTTAAAATGACTTCTCCTTATTGTGCTCAGCTGACTCAACCATAGACTGGTCTAGAAATAATTCCAATATTGAAGATTCCAATTTTGAGGATGGCTAACAATCTTCAGCCAGCTGTGTTAATTTAACATATAGTCTCCACTTTTCCTGAGAAGTAACAGCTTAATTCTTGATTCACAAGGCTACCTCTCCCACCTCAGAGGCCAAGCTTTGGATCCTTAAAGTTGTTAATTTACAACTGAATTGGATACTTCTGGGACAAGTTAATCCTATTCCACCTTTAACTCTTGACCTTGTCTGTTAAGCAGACTGGCTGTCTCCACCCAGGCTCACCTGGATGGAGAGATTACATGTCTGTTAAAGACACTTGCAGACCCCCCTGGCTTCAAAACTTACACAAGTGGATCTCCAAAGAGGGAGCCACATAGAACTCAGATCTATGTGTGTTTGTTTATGAACAAACATGGGTACCAGCGAGACGTGCGAGGCAAAGCACTGCATGGGGAGGTGAATTTCTGCTTCTGAGTCCCCAGGAAGTACACCTAATTGCATAGGGGTTAACGTCGAGAGGCTGTCCTTAAAATAATAAGGGAGCCTATTACCCCTCCTCTGAAAAAGACGTTATACAATATTTAAGAGGAATTACGGTCAATGCTTCCCCTCCTGGTTAAGGCCCGCCTTCTTATGAAGGATATTTATCCACTTGTTTTCTACCTCCTCGTGTTCAAATTAATAAAAAAAGGGAGGACATGTACAGAGCCATATTGGGGCAGTCTTGCACTTGGTCAGAGTTTGACTTTGGTCAAGGTTAACTTCTCCCAGTTAGCCAGGATCCTGCTCCACCTAGGGTGGAGTGCACGTAGTAAAGGTTAAGTTCATTGTTCTTCCTGGTATAGGGATTCCTGAATTAAACAGGTGACCCACCCAGCTGCCGGAGCAGTCAAGACGAAGACCTCCAAGAGAAGCTAGACAACTTCCACCGGAACTCAGCCTGGAGTCTGGGGGGAAGGGTTTGCCCGAACTGTTATAAGGTCTGGCGCCATTAAAGTTTACGGCTTTGATCAGTGAACATTGACTTGGCCGTACGTTCTTTTCGCTTCTCTTCCCTATGACCCCAAAATTCTCTCAACAGGTAACCCGGTTTACATGTAGCTGCTGGCGGCTACAGATTGGTTTCCAAGAACACCAAGCGTAGAACATAACAATGTGCAGTCAACTGGAACGTGAGAAAGTTTCCTAGTAACAACACCACATAAGAACGTTTCCTTGTAACAGTAGTAACAGCATAAAATCATGGGCTAGACCAGCAGGAGTTACCTAGGCCTTAACAATACCAAAGCGGTGACTGTTACCGGTGAAGGGCACTGCTAGATCTAACCCAGTTCAGGGAGATAGGGGTTCATCTATCGTCTTCCTCTCTTTCTGTAATTCCTGGGGAGCAAGGGTTTCCATCTCCACGCTCCCTCACAGAAACAGTTTGGAGATCTCTTGGAAAACTGGCTGGGGCAAATAAACTTAGTCTGCTGCCCAGGAGGGCATATCCTGATCCTCAGCCCAGAGCAGGGCCAGCCCCAGCACACCCCAAGGAAGCAGCTTAGAGCATCACAGAGCATCTTAGTCCAAATGCCCTCCACAGCAGACAGGCAGGGATAAAAATAAACTGCCAGGGATTACAAAGTATTCTTTCTGGGGAAGTTCCTGCTCTGTCAGAAGCTGGAAACTCCTTGACTCTTTCTTTAGGGCTCTGTTTGCATGTTTCTCTTGAAGCCTCTGCCTGGATGATCCTCTCCTCCAAGTGCTGGGAATCAAATCCAGAGTCTTGCACAGGGTAAGAATATACTCCATCTGCCTTCTTTCTTTCCTTCCTTCCTTCCTTCCTCCCTTTCAAGTTTAAGTGGATGCCTTGCCATTCAAAGGAATGCTAAGATAATACCACCCATTATCTATCTCCAAAGAGCTGAAGAGATGTGATAACTTGAGTTAGCTTGAAAATGCTCAGCTCTCGACATTACACATGATACCACCATGGTCCTCCCGACTTGGGAAGCAAATTCACCGGAAGACCGGAAGACTGAGTAAAGCTCAAGTTTCCAGGACCTGTCCCTCTACAACCCCCTTTCCAAAGCTCTGTACCTAATTTAGCATTTATGATTTGTATTCTTTTTCTTACACAGGTCTCACAATAACAAAATTTGCTTTTCTCCACCACACTCTAACAATACAAAACCCCCAGCTCTGTGGAGGTTGTCTCCCCACATACCAAGAGCGCGTGCCCCAGCAGATACCAGCTGGGCATGGTCCACTTCAGCTCAATCCTGACACTGCCCACTTGGAGACAGACAGCATTAGCTCCCACTGATGGCCAAGTGCTCAGTCCCACAAGATTCTCTCCACTTCGAATGCCAACTACAAGCCAAACCTATCAGCCAGCCATGACCTGCTCCATAGGTTTAGTTAATTTGCCAAAGTGGTTCTTAGAACTCCTGAAAGCACGTTGCTTATAACTACCTAATTGGAGAAAACATGTGCTGTTTTTAAAGCAAAATCCCAAATGTTCAATCTTCCCAATCAAGACTCAGGAGCTCTGCTGAGAGGGGCAGACAAACACCCAGCTGACTTTCCTACTCCATAGACATCACAGAAGGAAAAAGGCCCTTTCTCCGTCACACTGTCTAAAATACCCTTCAATTCAAAGACCCTCCTTTACTTACATTCACTCCCTGTCAGCTGATGGCTTGCTCTGCCTCTTGGCCTGTGGTTGACTTTATTTAGCTGTTGAAGCGTTAGGTGTTCGATAGGGCTGAGCCACACCACAGCTACTTGTTTGCAAGAACAGAAAGCTCTTGGGTTAAAGGCGTGTGCTTAGGGTAGAGCCATACTGCCACAAGGTTTTTCCAGTTCAGAATCTTGGGGTTCACAATGGGATCAAATATCCTGCAGTAAACATGCATGTGACAAAATATACAGGGAGGGCCAAAGAGACAAGGATGGTCCAGTCTGCCACGCAGGGCACAGGACGGGCCAGCCCGTCACGCAGGGTACCATCCCGAGGCAGTATATAGGGCTGTAAAAGAAAGCTGGCTGAATATGAGCTAGGGGGCAAGGCAGGGGTAAGCCGTGAGCGGCATCGCTCTGTGGTTTTTGGTTCAGGTTCCTGCTTTAGTTCCTGCCCTGACTTCTCTCAGTGATGGACATGAACTCAAAGAATAAGCCAAACGAATCCTCTTTTCTCCCTAAATTGTTTCGGTCAGAGAATCTAGAACAGGACCTATGTGTCAGAAACTAGTAACCAAAACCAAAAATACATTTCATATTATAGCACAATACCACATAGGATCCCCTAAGTTATTTTTGAGTCTAATCTCCACATATCCCAGGTTGACCCCAACTTCCATAGTTCTCTAACAGTCTGTGTGAGAAATGCCAGGAGACCTGTACTCTGAAGGAAACTGCTGAAAGCGTTCCAGGAACTTGCTTCCTGGTGACGTGGTGGTGGAGCAATAGCAGATCAAATCTCTCACTCCTACACACACCCAGACTCCCCCCTCCACACACACACACACACACACACACTCCACCAGCACCCGGTTCTACCCGGTTCTATTTGGCTTTCTAGCTGCCCCTGGTTACCGGTTTCCCAGGTTTACAGCCTTACAGTCTTACATCATAAGGTGATCTCTCACCACGCCTTAGTTTGATTGTGGCCTTTTCTTTGTTTGTGAATATGCATTTTCTTTCAAATCATTGCTAGGCTTATGAATTTCCCGTTCCGTGAGTCTTCTGCTATATTCTGCCCCTGGAGTATTGTCTGTCGTTTCTCGAGTGTCACAAGTTTACTGTATTTTCCAGTAAATGAGTGACTTCTCCATGACCCAGACTGCCTTTTACCTTGTACCCTCAGTGGAGACTGAGTTCATTCAGGGTGCTGTGGCCATATGCCGTTTCTCCCATCCCGTTCAGCCTATTAACAGAAACCCCTTGATTTGATATACGCAGAGCCTTCAATTTGTCATTTAATTTTCTTTCTTGCTTTCTTCTTCCTTCTCTCTATGTTGAGATGTAGCCCAGGTTCTCATGTAGGGCAGGCAAGCACCCCAATACTGACGACTCTCCAGGGCTTGGGTTTAAGGTTTTCTTCTATCTGTCCCAGGTTACAATGTTTTTGTTTTCTTTTTCTTTTATATTAACTTTATATATTTTTTTTTTATCTTTTCCAGTTAGGCCTAAACTTTGTTGAAAAGAATTCTTTTCCTGCTGAGAGGGAACCGGAGGGTTCTTGCTTCCGAGCACCAGGCTCTGTGCCTCAGGCAATGAGTTGGACAGCACGTAGAAACAAAGAGGGTGGTAATGAGAGACTTGGGTAGCAAGATGTGGACTTGGGTGGCCTGAAGGTCATTGAGGATGAACCCCTCCCCCATGGCCTGGAGGCAAGTGCTTCCTGTTGGTTTCAATGACTTGTGGAAAGGTAGGGGCATCTGATTAAGGCAAGCTACTTCCTTCTTGTTAAAAGAGTAAACTTCTCAATTCTGCCTCAAGCCTTGGGTGTAGACCTGACATTTAAAAAACTGCTCCAAATATTACACACTATCGTCTCCTAACCAGAAACCCCTTCCCCAGTGTAGACACTTACAAAGCTCCCATCATAAAGCCCTGCAGTGCCTGTCCACTTCCTCCTCAGAAGAGCATGGCTTTCTCCTTTTCTGCTTGTGTTTTTTTCTTTCAGACACAGGCCAAAGCTTACTTGGGCATCTCCTGGCACAGAGGGCTTCCTCACTCTTTCTCAGGAAGTACCTCCCTCCTCCTTGCCTCTGATTGGCTGGCCGCCGCCTCCAGGCAGCTGCCAAGACTTCACTGTCAACCTGCCCTGTTTCCCTCCTCTCTCTCTCTCTCTCTCTCTCTCTCTCTCTCTCTCTCTCTCTCTCTCTCCCTCTCTCCCTCCCTCCCTCCCTCCCTCCCTCCCTCCCTCCCTCCCTCCCTCCCTCCCTCTGAAGGGGGCTTAAAAAGAGAGGATGGGGAGGTTAAGGGAGTGTGGCACGGCCGTGTGGGGGAAGGGGGTACCCAGGCAGGCCCCTGTCCAGGCACTTCTGAAAGGACTTCGGCACCAGGATGAAAGGGCTTAAAAGGGGGGGGGAGTATAGGGGGTTAGGTGAGTGTGGCTAGGCGGCGTGGGGGAAGGTGTCCAGGCGGGCCCTTGCCTGGGCACCTCTGCCCCTGAGGGACCACACACACACAGACATAGTATAGAATAGAGTTTATTCAGAGTAGGGGATGGGAGTTAGTGGTAGAGAGAGGGAGAGAGAGAGAGAGAGAGAGAGAGAGAGAGAGAGAGAGAGAGAGAGAATAGAGAGAGTGGAGTGGAGGCCAGCCATGACCACGTGGAGGGGGGAAGAGCCCCAGGGGCAGAGAGGTGAGAATGTGGGAGAGCAGAGAGCAAAGACAGAGAGGAGGAGCAAGTAGCCCCTCTTACAGTGGGCCAGATCTCTGGGGCGGGGCATACCTGGCTATTGCCAGGTAGGTGTGGGGTGGAGCTTAGATAGAATACCAACACTCTCTCTTTCCTTTTCTCCCTCCCCTCCCTTCCCCCTCCTCTCAATTGTCCTCAAATTTCCTTCCAAGTCCATTTTAAAATTAGTTTACTAATGAGACTAAGAACCCCAGAGGGAGCCCCAGGAGCATTAATTACAGAGTTATTGAAACTGAGACTGAAGGCATAGACATACTCCACAGGGGGGAAGAGCAGGACCTGAGAAGCGTGTGCCTGAAGATCCTGAATTCTTTGGAAGGGGTTCTTTAGACCAGGCTAGGCAGAGGAGCAACTGATCTGCAGCGACGGATGTGGGGGGCTGAGCTTGGTCCACAGCAGGGATGGATGATCTCCAGGTGGTCTAAGTTTGGGCAATTGGGGAAATCATCCCATATTTTTAAGCATGTGCAGTGTGTGTGTGTGTGTGTGTGTGTGTGTGTGTGGTTGTGTGTGGTTGTGGTTATGTGTGTGTGCATAGGCATGAAATGCCTTCCACCCCACAGGTCACATTAGGAACAGATTGGTCTTCACTGTACTTGTGCCCCAAACCAGTCCAAGCTGGCTTTTTTCTCTTTTCAAATCTTGTCTTCCATCTGAATGTTTCTGAAAGAAATAGGGTTTGCTGGTTGTTGTCCTAGTGGGAAGGAACAGAAAAAAAACAAAAACAAAAACAAAAAAAACATTTTTTCCCAAGAGGATGTGTCTTGGGTCTTGGGGCTGTCCCTTCTGCCTTTGCTGCCTCACTTTGGATTAAGGAGGGATCTGATCTCATTTTTCTTCATCCTCTCTTTTTCTCCTCTTTTCCCATTACTAAATATCCTATCACCTTTTAGTAACCCAAAGTGCTAACTCTGTATTATCATGTTATAGGTATATTAAGCAACTTTTCTTACTATGACAAAAATACCCAAAATGGTCAACTTAAAAAGAAGAAAGTTTAGCTTATAATGTTATATCTATCAGTCCGTGGTCACTTGGTTGTTTTGGGCCTATACTGTCACAGTAGATCATGGTGTAGGCTGCAGGGAAAGCCTTCTGTCCTCATGGTGGTCAGGATCAAAAAAGAGGACTAGGAGGAGGAGAATGAGGAGGAGGAGGACGAGAAGGAGGAGGCAGCCAGGGTCTCAAAAAAGGGGCCAGGGTCTCAAGGGTACATCCTCCTCAACCTAATATCCCCCCATTACTAAATTCCATTTCTTACAGATTCTGCTGCCTCCCAATAGCACAGCAAGCTGCTGGAACTAAACCTTAACCACATGGACCATTAGGGAACATTCTAGATCCAAAAGATAGCCCCAACTAAGTGCAGACTAATCTACTCCCATGAGAGACACCTCTGAGCAGACCTTCATTATCTGCATGTTTCCTCTTTTTTTAATCCTACAACTTAAAGGCCGACCTCGCACCTGTGGGATTTTCTTAGGCATATCTAGAAAAGCATATGGCGGCTGAAGAGATGGCGTGGTGGGAGAGAGCACTGGATGTACAGGGCCAGGGACCAGTGCTTGGACCTCCAGCCGCCACAGGAAAGATGCCTGCCATCCCCGTGTGGAAGGGACAGGGAGCCAGCCGAGGAGTCAGCTTTGCTTTGGTCTGGGCCGGTGAGGCAATAAAAACCCATGCTGCCCAAAGAGGAAACAGTGCAGTGGCTGTCATGGGTCACATCCCTGGAAGCCGGCCATGGGCTCTGCAAACACAGCACAGACCTTTCTCTAGGCAAGGCACCAACAACTGGTGCTAAGGGGAAGTGGATAATGCCTCACAGAAAACTCCCTGCGCAGCAGGGGGCTGAGAAGGCAGCCAGGCATCCTCAAGTGGCCTGGCCTTCCAGACAAGGAAGAGCCTGAGGGACCAGAGGCTGGGTTGAGAGAAGGAGGCTCTGTGGGCCTGCCGACTGGAGGCCATGTGGTGACAGGGGTCAGAAATGGCAGATACTGCAGATGACTGAGAAGACAGAACATGGTAAGTTGGAAAGAAGAAGAGAGTTGAGAGCCAAACGCTCTGTCCCCCAAGGCCTCGGTGCCTTTGTACCCATTCCTCACCCACAGGGACCAAGATGGCCCCCAAAGAGACAACAACCCAGGGAGAGAGAAAAATCCAGAAATTCAGTTTGGGGTTGTTTTGTTAGTTTGTTTTGTTGTTCATTTTGTTTTGTGTTTTTTCTATTTGAGACTGGGTTTCTCTATGTAGCCTTGGCTGGCCTGGAGCTTGCTGTGTAGGCCAGAGTAGTCTCAAATATATAGAAATCTGCCTGTTTCTGCCCCTGCCCTGCCTCTCTGCCTCCCAACCTCTGAGATTTAAATGTGTGTGTCGTCCATGCCCAATTCAGGAAAGTGTAAGTGTTAAGGCAAACATTATGTTGAACTGATGGGTATTTCGTGGTAAAAAAAAAAAAAGTGATTGCAGTTTATTTTACCCAAGATATTGTGTACAGTATTGTATACATTTTATATCCATTATGAAATGTTTAACTTCTGAAGACTGGATTTAAATATTTCCATGAGTAAAAATCTGAGGGTTCTTGGTGTGCTATACCAGTAAACACGGCGTAGCACACTCAGGCAGGTAAGAAACGGAGGCCTCACAAAATCAAGTGTTGCTTCCCTCACAGAGAATTAGAGGCAGGCAGCTGCCGGCTGCTGGGTGACCTCTGGCTCAGAGTGGGAGCAGGGATTCTGAGAGTGTTCTGGAACAACCCTCTTGAGATCACAGCCCTGCTTCTAGGGCTCTTCTGGATCACAGAGGCTGAACCACAGACAACGTCCCAGGTTGGTGACACTACCATACAGGAAATGCATAGGACACCGACGGTGGCCTGGAGCCTTATCAATGTCTCTGTGTCAGGTAGAGTCCAGCCTGCGTACTGCAGACCTCAGTGTGCAGGAAGAAATGGGTGGAGCTTTTCTATGCCTTTCCTTCTTTATAGATTAAAAAGGTGTTCTGAGACCGGCATGGCAGAAGTTTTAGGCTTTGAGCCCTGGCAGCTCTAACAAGCTAAGCTGTTCACATACATCAACTAAAACCACAAGTAACATTAATAAGGGTGGGGGTGGAGGTGGGTGTGGGTTGCTCAATATGGACACAGAAGGAGAGGAATAAATAAGGAGGGGCAGGGACCCCTGCGTCCATCTTCAGCGGCACCGACATAGCTTAGTTTCCAAAGAGGACAGCAAGTGCATGGCTCAGCAGTCCTGAGACAGGGATCCCTGCTTCCCCCACCCCTGACCTGTGTTTATCTCGATCCTAATCCCTCCCACAAAGCAGTCTGCTAACCTTGCAGAACAATTCACATACCAAATGATGCCCAAGAAGAAGGAAGCAGAGGCCCCTGGTCCTAGAAAGGCTTAGTGCAACAGTGTATGGGAATACCAGGATAGGGAAGCAGGAAGGGGTTGATTGGGGAACAGGGAGAGGGAAGATGGCTGATGGGACTTTTAGGGAGGGGAGATCCTGGAAAGGGGAAATCATTTGAAATGTAAATAAAGAATATATCAGAAAAAAAACAAAAAAAGAACAGGGTGAAAGTTTTTCCTGGAAACGAAGCTCCTCTCCTGACAGGCACCTGGCTTCAGCCCTTTCTTTCCCAGAATGGTTTCTAGGAAAATTACGCTTCCTTGGGGTTCTGTGTTTGGTTATCTGGTAGTCAAAGGGAGGGGCACAAGATCTCTTTGTATCTTTGTTTCTCTTAGGATGCTTACAGTATATAGCTTTGACAGAGGCAAGAGGATTGAGATTCTAGATACATGGTAAAAATCCAATCTCAAAAAAAGAAAGAAAGAAAGAAAGAAAGAAAGAAAGAAAGAAAGAAAGAAAGAAAGAAAGAAAGAAAGAAAGAAAGAAAGAAAGAAAGAAAGAAAGAGGAAAGGAAAGGAAAGGAAAGGAAAGGAAAGAAAAGAAAAGAAAAGAAAAGAAAAGAAAAGAAAAAAGACCCTCTACAGGAAGGCAGATTCTGCTCCCAAAAGGCTACACTCTCTCTTGGTCCCACAGAAGCATTCTGCAAATCCCAGTGGGGATAGTACTAGCAGTCCCCCCTCACCTAGTCTCTGAAAGCTTTAGCCAACCTAGAGAGAAGGAGTTCTGCTCTGAGGGCCTCATGGCTACCTGTCAGCTGGTACTTCTGTGTGATCCTGCTCTACTTGCTAAGGGACGCTGTCCTCTGGGTGTTGGATCCAGACAAGCCTCCAGCCCAGGCTTCTCCCAATCTGCTGACTTGCTGCAAGTCTCTTTGAACTACCTTCTCATGGTATGCACAAGTTTTGGCCACAGGGTCTTTAGCATTTGTCTCAGTGTTTGCTCATCAGTTGGCTCTGTGCCTACTGTCTGCACCACTCAGCCATTGCTGTTTTGGTGTTCCATTGCCAAGGGAATAGGAAACTCCAGAGGACTCACAATCAGTCTAGCACTCACTCTGAAGGATGAACCCCATGTTGATCTCAGTTGCCAGTTGTTGTATCTGGTTCTCCCAGTACTAAGTTGGGGTACAAAGCCACATCCTCAGGCTATATCTGTTCTGATCCCCCAGCACACAAGGCAGGAATGATTTCTATGTTTATAAATGACTGAGAAGAAATCAAAATAAAAATAATCTGGGGAGGCACAACAAGTAAAGAATTGGAGAGATGGCTTAACAGGTAAAAGCAGCTGACCACTCTTACACAGGACCAGGTTCAGTTCCCAGCACCACCTGACAGCTCACCACTGTCCCTTAGAGCTGACTCCCTGACCTCTGTGGACACCACAGTTACACAGTCATACATGCAAGCAAACCCTCAAATACATCAAAATCAAATAATTCTTTTTTGTAAAGCTCACTGTGTTCATAGGGTCTACGAGAACACAGTTGTGTGCACCCTTCACTGCTTCCAGGGCAGAACTGGAGAGTTCCAACAGAGACCTGAAGCCTACAAAGCTGAAAACTTTTATTGTCTTGCCTTCTGCAGTAAAAAAAGTTGTTGACCAACCTCTGGCCCAGGTTGAGCCCTCCCTGGCCCGATAGATATGTGTCTCAAAGGCGAGTGCCATTCAAAATGGTGGGGGAAAGTAACAGGACCAACTTCCACCAGGGGCTAAGCAGCCAGCAGAGTTGGTCCATTGGTTTTCAACTCTCAACTAGCTCAGTCTCCTTGGCTTCTCTTTTCTTTAGACCTGGAACTGTTTTCTCCTTTCTTGTGACTACTTGTCCAGAGCTTCAACATTTAACACTCAGTTAGGAATGCATATATATATTTCTTTTTTTTTAAAGATTTATTTATTTATTATATGTAAGTACACTGTAGCTGTCCTCAGATACACCAGAAGAGGGCGTCAGATCTCATTACGGATGGTTTGTGAGCCACCATGTGGTTGCTGGGATTTGAACTCAGGACCTTTGGAAGAGCAGTCGGTGCTCTTACCCGCTGAGCTACCCTCTCCAGCCCCGCATATATATATATTTCTATGTATATATATTGTACCTATGGAACAATGATTAGGGAAGAGGCCATGAACTTGAAAGATAGCAAGGGGGTGGGGCTTGGTGGGAAGAAAGGGAAAGGGAAAGGGGGGGAAATTATAATTATTTCAAGAAATAGAAGAAATAATTTAAACTCCTTTAAAAATAATCGCCTCATGGCTTTACCATGCCTCACTGTGGCTCCAACTATCAATGTCCCTGTTTCTGGGCATCCTATCCAATCATTTTATTAGTTGCTGAAAATTAGTTCCAGAAAGAAATGGAACTAACTGTGTTTTGCATCTAAGTCTGTTGGGTTATGAGTTAAGCAAATGACTGACTTCTGAACAGGCAGGGTCATATGGGGCAGAGTATAACCCAAAGCTGTCCTTTGGGCTTCCCCTAGTAGGGTGTGGGAATGACAGGAAATGAGAATAATTTGCTTACTATGCAGAGATGCATGTAAGATTAACACTATGCATAAATTCACTGGTCCTTGAGAGCAACGATGGGAGAAAAAAGAGAAAGAATCCATGAATAGTAAGTAGCGTGAGAACAGGGCTGTGGTCATAGCTTGCCGGTGAAACACTTGGCTAGCATGTGTTCTTAGTTTCAATCCCTAGTATTGCCTCCATCTTCTCACCAAAAAGAAAGAAAGAAGGAAGGAAAGAAAGAAAGAAAGAAAGAAAGAAAGAAAGAAAGAAAGAAAGAAAGAAAGAAAGAAAGAAAGAAAGAAAGAAAGAAAGAAAGAAAGAAATAGGGGGGGGAGAAAGGGAGGGAGGGAGGGAGGGAGGAAGGGAGGGAGGGAGGGAGGGAGGGAAGGAAGGAAGGAAGGAAGGAAGGAAGGAAGGAAGGAAGGAAGGAAGGAAGGAAGGAAGGAGTCAAGGGAACTTGTTGTTAGTAGGACGTGTTTTTTCAGCGGTAGGCAGGAAGGCAATCTGGTTACAGAAGTCAGCAGCAGTAGGCTACGTGTTGTATCCAGGGGTTTCATGGAAGCCAGGCGGGTAGGAAAACAGATGGTGTACACTCAGTATACCAAGAACCAGAGAATACATGTCTCATCCTGGGGGAATATGCTTGAGACCTACAAGGCAGAGCAATTGTAGCTAGTCAGGTTTTTCAAACTGAAGGAAAACACTGATGCCAAAGGGGAACTAAAGGAGAGAGAGAGAGAGAAGGAGAGAGAGGAGTATTCTAGGGACAGCATTAATGTCAGCAGAAAGAATCAGAATCAGTAGACCAATGGTGGTACAGACAACTTGAGACTGCCCCGCCCACAGCATGCTTCTCACCTGAGCACTAAGTCAGCAGTGCAGGACACCCACCCCGAGTTAAGAGGTTGGAAGGGAACATGAGAGAGAGCCCTTGAAGAAATATCTGCAGGTGACTCCAGCTGATCTTGACGCTGCATTTAGCAGGAATGCTGGGAGGAAAGTGAGGGACATCAGTCAGCAAAACTGAAGTGTTCTGGGTCTCTTGGATGACTTCCCATGGAATCTGGAACTATCTGTACAGGGAGAAGGGCTTAGGGAAACCCAGAGTCAAGTCCTCTCAGTCACAGCCTACGGGCTGAGTTGTCAGCCCATCTATGGGAAACCCAAAGGGGGCATCATTGGGTTACACTCTATTTGAGGAAGCCGGCTAGCTGAGAAACCCAACTTATCCTGGGAGCTAGGGAGGCATGAAGCATAAGGCCTTCTAGGGCTGAGTCTCCCTTCTGTGTCAAACAGTGGCACTATGGGAGTCTCTCACACTGAAATTTAGCTTGTCTGAACTACTTCCTCCGTGGTCTCCAAGTTCAGTGTGAAAGTTATTTGTGTGGTTGTCCCTGATGCCTTAGATACCTTTAGTCAGAGTCAAGAGAAGAAGTTTGGCTAATTATCTAAATGAATGCTAGGAAGAACTTTTCATTGGTAAAATGTGTGGTCTGTGAAATGGGCTTCAACTGTTGAGCGGTATTCATGGCAAATGGATTGGCTATTCTCTTCTCAGGCTGCCTGTGCTCATGTGTAAGCTAGGCATGCGATGTTGGCTAGTTTTTACTCATGACAGCAGACATGTGGCTCTAAATTCGACTTACATTCAGTCATAAATCTGGATACTTCTGGTTATGGTGTTGACATCTGTACTTGAGACTGTTCTTCCACATCTGTAAAGAGAACCTTCATTAAAGAATGAATAGAGGGAGCCAGGCATGATGGCATAGGCCTTCGATCCCAGCAATGGTGGTAGGACAGGGGGATCTTTACCAGTTCGAGGCCAGCCTGGTCTAGATATTAGAACCAGGTGAACAAGTGCTTTCCATCCCCTCGCTGATTACAAGCATCCATTTGGGTTAAGACCTTCATAATAAATGCAAATTTAGGTTGCTACTTACTTTTCTCATTGTGATAGCAAAATACCTGATAGAAGGCTCACTTCGGCACACTGTTTTGAGGGATAGCCTATCCCCGGTGAGGGCGCCCTCGCTGGGATGGCCATGAGAGTAGGTTATAGTAATGAGACTGGAGCATGAGCCAATGTCTCGTGGTGTTCAGCTAGCTTTTTCTTTCTTAGTCTGGGATCTTTCCCTTATCACTTAAAACTCTGGAAACACCCTCCCAAATACACCCACAGGCATGTTTCTAGGTGATTCTAAATCCAGTAAAGATGGCAATGATCATCACTACTGATAGTATCACGGGGAAATGGGATCAGATCCTACCTTACCTTGCCCAGGAATAGATGAACCCAGTGATGGAGGAGTGGAATGCTCTCTAGAGCCTGGGCAGCATTTATTCACTGGTCCGTAGGGCAAATATTTCATGACATGTGTCCTCTTGCCTGGTGTGTACTTGATAATAAAGTTTGTACATAAGGCTGACATGATCTCCTCCCTTGGGAAGTTTACTGTCCGGGGGCTTTGTGACAAAGCAATAGCAATCAGTGTTGAGTATTATGGCGGGAGAAATACTGAGGAGTGGGTGCAGGGCCAGGCAGAGTACTCAAGAACGGAAGGTTAACGCCAAGTTTTGCCTGGCTGGAAAAATTTCAAGGGCTGGAATTTATCACACAAGCCAAATGCTGGAGGGCCCCTGTGTCCTGTGTCCTGTGACCCTATTTCAGAATGTATAGCTCAAGGACATCTTTGAGATCCTTGCATGGCTACCATCCTTACATCAGTTTGGGACCAGCTGACACCTGGTCCTCTCCTATTTTTATCCCAGAGGGCAGCGAGGTTGAAACCCACATAATACAGTTGGCAGATTTCATTCCCCAGAGACTAACCGTGAAGAGGTTGAATGACTTGCCCAAGGGCATTTATTGAGTCAACAGTTGAAATGGAAACAGAAATGCAGTTACCAGATGCTGGGACCAGGTGACTCCCCCTTCCATCAGTGTCTGCTAAGGGGCATCATCTTGTGAAGTATCAAATGGCTCTAGTCTTCTGATGAGTGTGCAAATCAAAGAGCAAATGAGAAGGGTCGGTGTCGAATTTCCCTTGACGTAACTCCTTCAGATGATGCAGCAGTCAAGAAGAATGTGACCTAGGTTGTACTAAAAACAACTTTTTTTTTTTTTTAATTTCTCTCAGAGAACTAGTAAACAAGAGGGCTGGCTATGAGTGTCAGCCTAACGGAGAGCAGAGGAAGAGTCAAGTGTGCTAGCTTAGGGTTCAAGATAGTTGAAATGACTGTCTGCAATTCATGCTTTTTATATTTGAGTGTCCTGTGTCATTAGTGGTGGAGGGGTGTGAGAGACAGATGTTTTCATTGGGTTATTACTGTTAGTGATGTGCAGGATGAACTGGTGGGGGAACCCAGGGTCTCAATCATGCTAGGCAAGGGCTTGTGGTAATGGAGCCACAGCAGCATTCTGAGAACTATGTCTTAAGCACTGATGATTAAGACTTGGACTTTGGTGAGCTGCGCATATTGGATGAATCCTTGCTGCCTGGATTCCTGCTGATATAACAAAAGGCGAAAGTTCCCATTCAAAAGATGTTCTGTGATTCACTTCACCATGTGGCAAAGACAAGATGGCCTGTATCTTGTGAGTCTACCTAGCCCTTGCTATAGTTTGGATTTGATGGACCTCCAAAGACCACACTTCCTCTTGTGGTACCCACTCTCTTCTCCTTTGCTTCTGGCCACAGTGTGAGGAGTTTTGCTCATATATGCTTAAAGGTAGACTTTGCCTCCCCCAACCCCACTAAAGGCTTGCCAGAAATTAGTCTTCTTGGTTATGGAGTGGAACCTTTAAAACCATGAGCCAGAAAACCTTTCCTCTTTGTAAGTTGATTATCTCATGCATTTTGTTATAGTGACAGAAAGACAATTTAAATACCCCTCTTACCAACATCTGTGGGAATGACAAAGGAATAGGCTGTTACATTTTACATTGAGGATTCCTGAGAAGAATGACATTGCCTGCAGAATTCCACATCTACCTTCTTTCAGATGGAATTTCTAAAAAGACCAAGGCTTCCTTGGCTCTAGAGAGCGATACTGCGGTTTTTCCCTCCACGCTGCTCTGCTCCACACCAAGACAGCATGTCATCTACTTCCTGAACTAGGTCTCTCCAGTTATTCTTTAATAAAACAAAGACAAGGTAGTTTGTGATGGTTTCTTTTGTCACTTTGACTAGGGTGCCGAATATGCAGATAGACGGAGAAAATCCTACTTCTGCGCTTGCTACAGATGTTTCTGGAAGACCTTAACACTGAAATTTGTAGGGTTGTCTGTAGTGTAATTGGACATGATCTAATCCCTTGAAGGAACAAACAGCACAGAAGAGGTGGAGAAAGGTGAGCTTTGCCATCTGTTTGAGGTGCAGAACCCCCCTCTCTCCCCGTCTTTGCACACCAGTCCCCACTTGAGAGCCGTCAGGCTCACACTGGGGTTCACACCCCTGCTCTTCCCTGTTCTTCATCCTGCAGACAACAGAGTGGAGGGCTTCCTGGCCTCCACATTGATGAGGCAGTGTCTTAATAAAGTTCCATGTATGCTCTGCTAGTCTGTCTCGCTGGAGAGCACAGGCAAACACAGCTCCCTTAATGTCTTTCTGCTCCGAAGAAAAAAGGGACACTGAGAGGGGAAGATTATTGATTGATCATTTAATCTACTTGTAGACTCTGTGCTGAAACCTCCTCCAGCCTTGGGTTTATCAATGCACAAAGCCTAATAATCAACATCACAAACCACAGAACATCAGCCCCTGAGCAACATGCGACTGGAAAGCTGTCAGCCCTGGTCAGCCTTCCTCACCTCACAGGTGCTTAATAGACGACTGTGAATATATCGAATTAAAAAAAAAAAGAAAAGAAATGTGCCAAAAGCCCAGAGCCCTTTCCCAGTGTTTCAAGGAGTTTGTAACATGAAATCGGGTCTTCCTGGAACAAACTATTTAGGAAGAAAGTTCTACTTAATGAAAGAAGGTCCTCTTGGCCAGGTGTGGTGGCGCACACCTTTGATCCCAGAACTTGTAGGGTAGAAGAGAATGGCAGATTTTTGAGTTTGAAGCCAGAGTCTTCCACAGACAGGGATACACAGAGAAACCTTTTCTCAAGGAAAAAAAAAAAAGAGGAGGTGGGGGGAGAGAGGGAGGGAAGGAGGGAGGAAAAGTTCCTTTTGATGGTACAAATCCTTTGGCTTTCTCTCAGGCTGTAGGAGAGCCTAGATGTTTACAGAGACTGGAGTGGACTCTCTGAGTTCTAGGCTGGCACATCCGGTGCCCACTGGACGTTGCCCCTCAGCTGCATTCCTACAACCCATGTCTCCACGTCCACACTACCAACCTGCTTCAGTCACAGTGTCCCTTCAATGATGCTACCATTTTTATTTTCAAGCAAACATTCACTCAAGAAACAAGGAAAGCACTCTTTTTTTAAAAAAAAAATTCTTGTTGTCTTCTTTTTTAAAAAGATTTAGTAATTTTATGTATATGAGCACACTGTCGCTGTGTTCAGACACACCAGAAGAGGGCATTGGATCCCATTACAGATGGTTGTGGGCCGCCATGTGGGTGCTGGGAATTGGATGCAGGACCTCTAGAAGAGCGTCAGGTGCTTTTAACCTCTGAGCCATCTCTCCAGCCCACGGGAAACATTCTTAAGCCTTTCTCTCTCACGCCCTCCACCATCCTTCTATCCTGTACCATGCCTCCTAGAGATTTCCTTACCGCCTTCGCCCACTCCTCCTCCTACCCACCACAGCCATGGCTGAGGCTACCAGCCTCACTTCAGGCCTCCAGTCCTTCCTTGCCTCTGTTTCCTCATGAGTGTGGATTAATCCTTACAAACTGCTAACTGGACCCTGTCACCTGCCTGCCTCAGGCAGGGAGTCACTAAGTTGCTCTGGTGGGGACAAAGGCCAAAGGAAGCTCACAAAAGCCCCTTGCTAGAACAGTTTTCTCTGCCACCTCCTCCATCCCTGAGCTATGAAAACGCTGAGGTCCCGGGGGAGTCAGTCATGTGACTGCTGACCCCCAGACCTCAACTCAGAAGCTCTGTCTTAACTCACAAGCTCGGTAACAGAGCAGTGTCTATTTCAGAGCTCTTGTCTGCGTGTGGGTGAAAATTCCCATTTCGTTATTTGGCTGTAACTCCTACTGAGATGTATGTTCCTCATTATTTTACGAAAAAGCGAAAAGGATAGCAAAAAAAATCAGATCAGTCGTTGCCCGTGGCTTGGGGTTGGGGGCAGGGGGTGGGGGGAGGGTCAGGGTAAATTTGTGAAGCAACTTCTCAGAGTGGCAAAATGTTCTGTGTCTTGACCCGGGTGAAGGTCATATGACCTTCTGCTGTTGTCAGAACCTACCCTGTACACTTAAGACGGGTAAACCAGGGCCAGTGGGATGGCTATAGCAGCTAAAGGCTATTGCCACCAAGCCCAAGCATCCAATGCCAAGGACCCAAATGACAGACAGGGAACTGCGTCTCACTTGTTACCCTCCATCCTCCATCCTCTCCAGAGCCCTGCATGTGTCTACCCCCCTGTCAGATAACTAAGTAAGATGGGTGGGGCTTCCTACTATGTAGGAAGAAAACCTCAAGAAAGGTAGTTTTAAGAAACGTTATAAATGTTCCTTGAAGGCAGATTTAATATTTAGGGGAGTGCTTAATATGTAGGGGAATGGCCGTAGTAGATAACTGTTGAATGAGCGAAGATTATTCCCTTTCTCATAATGTTTTGTTTAACTGCATTATCTTTTTTTTTTTTCAAAGGTGGTACAAACCTTGGTATCCCATCTACAGGACTTTCTCCAGTGACACAGACAAACCTGAGCTCATCCTGTGAGGGAAGATGCTTTATGGATAACTCCAGAAAGGAAGAGTTATAGATCACACCAACAGGTTGACAGCATCTGAACTTGCCCTGGGTGGGGTAGGTGAGGGCTGAATGCCTGTGGTGGAGATTTGATGAGGGAGGATTTTAGGCCCTCTGTCCTGAGCTTTCTTTTCCGCAACCTCAGAGCTGTGGATCTAGTATGTCCTGGACGGACGGATGACCCCGCGCCCCCGAGTTCTTTAAGCTGATCTCTATCACTGTTCCCGGTGCCAGGCAGCTCAAGCGAGGCAGGGGCTCATGCTCAGAGCATGCGCAGATGCCAGGATGCTCGTGATGCAGAGAGGCAGACTGGACCGAGCATCTGTCTCTGCCCAAGCCATCTCTAACCACACTGGCCCAACTCTTCAGGTTGAGAATCCCTTATGGGAATTTGCACTGGCACTCCCTATCAAGAACAAAAGACTATCGTGAGCTGGGACAGACGAGCAGAGGTGAAATGTGGCAGAGATGTCACTGGGACTGAGGACCTGCTCTAACTGTCCCTGGGCTCCCCAACCTGTTCTTTCATGTTAAAGGCCCCAGTTAAGAATTGTATCCTCCCAGTACAACAGCTGTGACTACTTGTAAGGGACCCTAGAGGTCAGGCTATTCACCTTCCTTCCTGGAAGGGGATGCGGAGAGGGTCATTGGACAGGAACGCGGGATTCTTGGCCACTCCCTCCTATACCTCCAAGCCTACTGAGTGTGACTCGCTGCAGTACACACAGACAGTGGAAGGCCTGCTGTGGCGAAGTTGTTATCCATGCTGGGGCAGGACAGCTTCTTTGGGGTCCCCTGCTCCTGTAAGTAACCCCTTAACCCTGCTCTGTAAATAAACTAAATAAACTCATGGGCTCCCCACATTGGGCCCACCTGAGTGGACTGGACTTTCTGGCTTGTCCTTGGGGCTCCCTAAAGGAGTAGATGTGTGTCTGCATCTCCCAGGAGGAGAAGTGTTCTGTGAAGCCTGTGCTGTGTGGAAAATGTACTCTCCAGGCCCTGTTGGTTTAGCCTGTTTTAGAAAAATAAACTTGTGTAATCAAAAATGTAAAATTCCAAAATTTAGTTTTCCTTCTTAAAATTCCCATTGGACAAATAAAAAGAATAAAAACAAACACACAAACGGAAAAAAAAAAAACAAGCAAACAAAACCCATGCATGGATCAGTTTTCTGAAGACCATGCAAGTCCTGCCACCACGTCCTTGTCCTTTGAAAGGCGGCGGCCTCTCTCCCGTTCCAGACACGCAGAAGCACTGTGCTGCTTAACGTCACTGTGTCCCTTTCATGCACCTGGTGGAGACTGTTGATGAACACGCAGAGGGACTCGCTGATAATTTGGTGGCTGGCAATCCCGAATATACTTTCCAAAGGAAATGACGTCATAAGAGGCTTTGGGCTTCCTGGGGCTGCTGGCACAACCTAATTAACCTAGCACACCACTGAGAAGCTATGAATTTTCTGAAGGAAATGAATGGAGAAAGAATAACGAAATAAAATAAACGGGAAACCTGAACAAGAACCGCTCCTGCTCGCTCGCCTGGAGCAGACCCTAGCTCTCCTGCAGCCTTCATTCCTAAGCGATCGCGGCCTGAAATGAGCGACTTCCTCTGCTAACAGCCCACTCTGACAGCCGCTCTGCTCAGCCAGGCACGCACGGCTTTCATCTACCACAAACAGCCTCTCTGAAGTCAGCGACATCTCCACGGCAACCAGATCAAGTTTTTCCTGTGATGTTGGGATAGAAAGGGAGAAGAATTTGACGGTTTTGTTAAGGGGGCGCAGAAGCCTAAGCTGTCAGGGGGGAAGGGAGATGAGAAGTTCCAGGTATTGCCCTCCATTTTTTGATGAGCTCCGGGGGTTTCTTTTCCCCCGGTGAAGGCGGGAAATAGCAGTTTTACTACTCACGGAGGAGGAAGAGAAATCTTTCTGGATGATGGATGAACGACGAGAAGGAGCAGGCTTAGGGAGCACGGCACACACCAGCCTGTGCTGCCAAGCGGCTGTGTGGCATGGGATCCCACCTCACTCTCACTCACTGTGAGTCTGGCCCTGGGCCACACACTTGCAGAAGTTAGCTACAGCAGAAGACTGAAGAGAGGTGTCACAGCTATCACAGAGAGGGCAGGAGGGGGCAAAGCAGGAGTCCAGGGAGACTCCAGTCCTGTCCCCCAAGCTGGGGGCATCTGTGGCTGACAGCTGGCTTCACCCTTATTCCCAGTCCCAGCCACTCTTAGCCCCTGCTGTTCTGCTGGCTGCTTAGGTTGCATCATCGTGCATTCACAGCAGGTCAGACTGAACCAACAGTCTCTTGATGGTTCACCGATACAGCAGTCACCAGACTCTTACACCTGGAGACTCCAAGTTTCCCCCTGCTCGGGAGGACACTCTTCCTCCCTTGAGGGTCAACTTGACCTGCGTGACTGGGATCTGAACCACTTCCCAGTTCCGGACTTGGCCTTATTCATGGCGTGCCTCTGCCCCTGTCACAGTTTCGTCACCCCAGGAGCATTCCTGTTCTCTGGGAACCCCTGAGAGAAGCACCTTCCAAGCACAGCTGACTCAGTTTCAGCTAGCTTGCAGCTCTTGCTCTGTCTCCCTGCCCCAGCAGGAAACTGGGCCCTCTAGCTTCCTGGAATGACTCGTCTGTTTGCGTGGACCCCCTGAAGGTAGAACCTTAGGCTGCTCAGCATCTCTTCCGAGTGAGTGACTGTCTCCTAAGGCCTGTCAGCCTCGAGTAGCATTCTCATGGACTAAGGATGCTTCCAAAACACAGAAGCCCAAACCTACCTCCTTCCCAAGCCCAAGTAGGCTTTGTCCTCAGCATGTGAAATGGGTCTTTAAAGCTATCTAGTGTGGAGAAGAAAGCACATTTTGTCAAGACCAGGGCCTAGGGGGCTAATGTCTTTCCCCTTATCCAGGCCTCAGTCAGGTTGCCCCAACTATTCATCCCCACTCGGCAGGCACTGGTTCAGGCCATCCCGGTTGGACAGATGAGCTCTCTCTGGGCCAGCTGGGCCACTGGCAGGTTTCCACACCAGATCGTCCCGGAGCTGGGTTGTGTAAATACAAGCAATACCCTCCTAATGTTCTTAAAGTGAAAAGACTAAAACTAACATTTACTAAACAGAGCCACTCAATATTTGCAAAATAAGCGAGGCAGGAGGAGGACACAGGGCTGAGACGTGACGAGCTCTTGGAGGAGCCTGGGACTTTTAAAAAAGAGACGATGTTGGACTGTTAAACAGAGACAGGACATTTTCTTTAAGATGGGACTTAAAGAAAACCACCGTGCTGTCAAAGGCCCAGAGAAGGGAGAGCTCAGAGACCAAAGGCCAAGAGGCTACACTGCTCAGAAACTGTGAGAAATACTACAGTTTAAAGACATCCAAATATTAAAAAAAATCAATTCAAGAATCAGGAGTTGGCACTCAATAAAAGCTGATTAGTCTGGTCACTGTAGTGAATGCTGAAGAGGCAGAGGCAGGAGGATGACAAGTTGGAGGCCAGTTTGGGGCTACATATTTGTAGTTAGTGAGATGGTTCAGTGGGTGAAGGTGCCTGACATCCTGAGTTACATCTCCTGATAGGTGGAAGAGACCCAGTTCCTGAAGGCTGTCCTCTGATTGGGCATATACACCAGGCCATGCCTGTGTGCACGCACACACATTATAAAAGGGTTGTCTCGTTGTCATTTAGGTTTTGGTTTGTTTTTTTAAGGTCATGGGGTTTCTGCCTCTGTGAATTGGTTAATGCTGTCACAAGAATAGGTTAACTATGTTGAAAGTAGGCTTATAAAAGTAAATTTGATCCTCTTGTATTTCCTTTATTATTTTATTTATTTACTTATTTTTGAGACAGGGTCCCTCTATATAGCCCTAGCTGTCCCAGAACCCACTGTGTAGCTGGCCTGGAATTCACACAGATCTGCCTGCCTTTCCCTCCCAAGTGCTGGCATTAAGGGATTATGCTGTCCCAGCACCTCTTGGATTCTTGCTAGAGACCCTTGCCTTCTGCCTTCTACCTCAGATGACACAATATGGAGACCCTCTCTCCCCAGGGTCATGCTGGCACAATGCTCATGAGATTCCCCAGCCTCCAGAACCATTAGCTATAAATAGATGTCTGTTGTCTATGAAGTGCCCTGTCTGGGGCATTCTGTTACAGCAACAGAAGGGGAAGACAAGGGGTAAGAAGCCTCACAGGCTGCAGGTACTCAGTGCATGGGGGCCTGCTTCTGGGTGCCCCCACACACACCATCTACTCTTCCCCTGCTTCCTGCTGACTCTCCTCTCCTCTGCTGTCTCCTCTTTCTAGGCGTCTCTGTGCGCCATGTCTCTCGTCTCCTCTTCCTAGGCGTCTCTGTGCGCCATGCCTCTCGCTGTCCAGTTTCCCCTGCACTTTAGCGCTGTGCCCTCAGCTCTTCTTTTCCTGATTTCCGCTCTAGCTTGCAACAAGGGTGGGGAGCCTCTTGTTTTGCACCCCCACAAGAAACTTCCACTACCAGTTTAAAGAGGAAAGACTGGCCCCGGAATTGGAAGTCTTCCTCCTGTCTTTTGGAAACAAGTGGTCAGATTCTGCCATCACAGAAACAGAAGGCCCAAAGCTTCTGGCTCTGTCTGGGCTCAACAGAAGTGTCGATATGAGTTTATTATCCATCCATCCCCCCCCCCATTCAATTTGCAATACTCTGGGAGCTTTCCTTGACCCTCCTTTAACCTAAAATGGCTCCTCTACTGATGCCCGAAAGCCCACCCATTAAGCTAGTCATTTTGTTGCGTTAATCATTACTTTTGCCTAATGACCCCCCTTTGAACATCCAAATGCTCCTGGAAAGGATGAAAAGCTCTGGTTTTCCAAACAAAGAATGAAGGGGACGCACAGAAAAATTTCAAACTCTCCCGATGAGTTTAATTTTGACAGGTTACAGAATTAACAACATAAGAGAAAAAAAGAAATGTGGTTATCAATGTAATTATTTTTGTATTTCATCTTTTCTAATTTTTTAATAGAACTGAAGAGGGTGCATCTTAATAACCTTTTCTTTTTCCTTTACATTTAAAATTTTCTTTTATTTATTCTATGTGAATGGCTATTTTGTCTACATGTATATCAGCATGAGCCTGATGCCCTCAGAGGTCAGAGCAGGGCGTTAGGGACTAGAACGAGAGGTGACTGTGAGCTGTCATTTGGGTGCTGGGAACCCGTGTCCTCTGGATGAACAGCTATGGGCCCTCAGCTGCTGACGTTTTCTATGGGTAGACAACCCTGCAGCTCCTGAAGCCAGGAAGATTCGATGACATGGCCCTCTGGGGAGCTCTCACTTCTGCTGTCACAGTGGAATTTTGTCTGTTCTTCAGTTTCATATAAATGGTGTTGTGTGGGGTCCTAACTGCTTTGGCTTAATAAAATTCTTTGTGGGTTCACAATGCATATGTATGTATGCATTATACATGTACATATGTACCAGCAAACTGTCCATTTCTAACACTGCAGAGAATTATATAAATGAACTACAATTTCTTTATCTTTTTTTTTTTTATTGATAGACATTTGGGCCATTTTTAGCTTTGGAATATGTTAACTAAAGCATCTATGAATGCTCTATTATAAGATTTTATGTGTCTATACACTAATTTCCCCCTTGGGTAATATATCTAAAATATGATTATTAAATTGTAGAAATACATTTAACTTTCTTAATATCTGCCAGAGATCCAAAATGATGATACTGTCCATTGTTTGTTGAAACAAGGCCAACTTTAAATCAGTCATCCACCTGCCTTAGCTTCCTTCCGGGGTGTTTGTTTTTATATTACCACCAGCAAATGTGTGAGTGTCATAGACATTTTCATGTCCTTGGAAACAGTGGGTGCTTTTAGTGTTTCTAACTTTAGCTCTCCTAGTAGACAAATATTTTGTAATATATTTATCTTCTCAGAAGAGTGGAATGCCAGGCCAGGGGTCCTGGTAGGAGGATGGAGGCCTCCCTCACAGGCGCAGCGGCTGAGACAGTAGAGTGCCAACAAAGTCTTTCACCCTAAGAATAAGCTGGGGACTAGAAAACTATAGAAATACTTTATGTAAGTGTCAACTAAAAGAAAGCCAGTGTTCAGGACTATACCACCAGGGGGAGGGAGCTAGCCTAGGCTAATTCTGGAATACTCTGAATGGTTGTCTTAGAGTTTTACTGCTGTGAGCAGACACCATGACCAATGCAAGTCTTATAAGGATGACATTTAATTGGGGCTGGCTGACAGGTTCAGAGTTTTTTAGTGCATCATCATCAAGGCGGGAGCATGGCAGCATCCAGGTAGGCACAGTGCAAGCAGAGCTGAGAGTTCTACATCTTCATCTGAAAGCTGCTAGCTGAATAGTGACTTCTAGGCAGCTAGGGTGATCATCTTAAGCCTATGCCCACGTGACACACCTACTCCAACAAGGCCACACCATTTAATAATGCCACTCCCTGGACCAAACTTATACAATCCATCACAGTGGTGTACATCTATAGACAACACTATAATCTGACATCTGATGGTCCTTCAGGAAAAAAGGACTCTTGGTTGCAAGTGACAGAATGGAAAAGTGATGTGTTGAAAGGTCTGTAGTTACTGACAGAATTTAGAGAGTAAAGTGCCAGGCCCAGGAATAATGAGCACGACCCAGGAAGAGATTAGCATGCCAGGAGCCTTCCTAACAACTGCCCCTGAGGTCCTCTGTTACTTGCTCATGGCTGAAGGGTCCAGAAAACCTCAACACACCTCAGATCTAGAAGAGGAAGAACTCTTAGCAGGAGGATCAGCCACCTGAACTGATACCACGTAACATGTATGGGAGAAGGAATTCTCTAATGTAAATTCAATACTGTCAGGAAGGTGGAACAAAAAAAAATTGGCACGTATGCACGATGGGCCTCGTTGTGATAGCTGCAAGTTCACACTAACATAGCACTAGCGAGAGGAGAAAGGAAAGAAAAGGGACCTGAGCCTACAGCATGAGCCACGGAATTTGATCTGACACTAGACCTTCAAATGGATTTCAATAATGAGATTATATCATGCTGGGGGTGTGGCTCAGCAACAGGGAGTTCAGGGTAGGGGAGCAGATAGTGCACCCAGAGTTTTCTAATTTGTCATTAGTAAGTCCTCTCTACTCCAGGATCTCCTCACAGAATGGTGGAGCCTGTCCCAGGAAGTCCGGGGTGGAGGCAGCAGAGGTTGGGTACTTCAGAAGGAAGAAAATCATGGGTCAAGCTTTCCACTCTTGCCCAGGTGTCTGTCTGTCTGTCCATCCTTGTGTCGTCCCATCTTGTCCCATCCCGTCCCCCATCTCCTGTCCCCGTCCCCATCCCCATCCCCCAGCTAAACACAGGGAGCACTGTGCCTAGAACCTATGAGCTTCTCAAAGGCCAGTGATGGCATTTAAGGCTGGGGGATTCTCACTCTCTGGTGGCAACCCTGTCTCCAGCTAACAAGTCTGTGAACCTTTGTTTACCCCACTGTTCCCAAAGCCAAGTCATTAGGAAGAGAGAGATCACGAGCAGGCAAGAAAGTAAGTCTGGTGACAAGTGATCTGGTGACAAGATGCGAGATCCAGAAGAGTTGAAAAGTGCCTGAGTCAGCTGACACAACCTGCCTTGGGCTTGGGGGCATGCATTTTTGTACAATGGGAAGAAAACTGGTCTGTGGTTGTCATGAATATCTAATTATAGATATCTAATGTCATGAATATCTAATACCTCGACCTCGGGCAATCCCAACCCTTAATCCTTATTCTCCACCAACTATAAAATGAAGGGATTTGTCTGGATGAGCTCAGAAAGCTGGCCCACTCTGTGATCCCACTCTTACGGAGACTCAGACATGTCAGTCGTGTAGAAGGGAGCCATGTCTGCCTCCCCAACACAGCTTCCCTAATGCTCTACTGAAACCCAGGCATGTATAAAAATCTCATCCAAATGACTGTTCTCAGGGTTCAAACTAAGCAGCCTGTGATTAGCAAAATCTACTCTGCCATAATTGAGCAGGGTAGTTCTAGGAAAAAATTATACAAAATTTCACTAAATGGGCATTCATTTGAAACAAGAGCTTCACAAGGCTAACCAGACCTCGGGGACTGGCATACCGCACCGATTACATAATACAAGTCCCTTCAATTGCCCTCTATTGTAGGGGAACTGGCTTTCTGGTCACCCATCCACAGCCCACTATAATTTATTTTCTTTGTGGTAAATGGCAAACATGTCTAAATTAGTTAAATGAATTTAATATGCGGCTGCTTTTGAGGATCAAAAATTTGTGACCACTCCTTCCAAGGAGACATCAGCCCACATGTGGACCTAAGCTCCATTTTTGTTTCTTTGTTTTATTTTTGTTTCTTCCAAATGACTTCATTTTCTTGTTGCTGAAGCCAAATGATTTTACCAAGTGATCGCTTGTGGGTATATTCTGAGCGAACGCTTTGTATCATTTTGCATCTCTCTGATCATTTTGCTTCCCTCCGCTAGCCGCCACAGCTGCCATCAACAGAGATCGAGGGTGGCCAGCTCAGCCTACCACAGCTGGCCAAATGCGGTCCTTGTCTCACCAGTGTCCCAGTCAAAAACAAAAACCGTGGCCTCTCCTTCAATGTCTTTCTCGGAGGAAGCTGGGGCAAGCCATGCTGCTAATCCACTCAAACAGAACCTGAGCAGTCCGATAAAGCACAACACGTCATTAAATGCCTCGGTGTTAGGAATCCTGTAAAGCCATGATGGAATGATGACTCTTCCCACTATCGACTGGGAATGCATTTGGCACAGCAAGACTTAGAAGAGTCGTGACAGTTCCGACTACATGAAAAGGATGAGTGCATAACTCTATGAAAATAAGAAGGCAGAAGGAAGAAAATCCTTCCCAGACAAGACAATGAAAGGAGGAAGGGATAGATTTAAAGCAAAGCCTTTAAAGTTCCTGGCTCAACATTCAAGCAGTGGGCCAACAGATAAAACGTTGCCATCTATAACTTGCTTCCAACAGATAAAAAGTTACCATCTATATATAACTTGCCTCCCAGTCCATCCAAGACCAACCATGCCACAGAGGCAACAAAAGATACACAAAACCAAGAGACACCCCCCCCCCCAAGAGAAAACTCAGAGCTCAGATCCTTGTAGCAGTTTCAAATTAAAGCACCACGACAGTTTTCACCTGAGGCACAAACGGAAGAAATAAATAAAAGCAACCAGAACATAGTGCCATATATATTTGTTTAATTTTCCCCCTAGCACAAATAATTCTGCCAAGAACATCAGGGTACATAGACTTCTTAGAAAATGTACATTTTGTATAATGTAGGTATCATAAACAATGAGGTAAATTTTATGTGCATTTTTAAAGGGGGCGGTTCTGCCAGCTTAGTCTCCTAAAATACTGTGCAGCACCATCTTTCCATGTCAGCTATATGAGATGCCCACCACTGCCATACAAATATGGTTTATGCCCTCTGAAGACTCTGCAGAAATTGAATCTACGATAAGGGTGAGCATTTACTCTCACCCTGGTACTTAGAGGCAGGGCCTTGGGAGTTGATGGGGCGAGACAAAGACAGCACAATTGAATATTTGTGGCTTTAGAAGATGGAGGACTGCTGGGCTGTGGTGGCACACACCTGTAATCCCAGCACTCTGGGAGGCAGAGGCAGGTGGATTTCTGAGTTCGAGGCCAGCCTGGTCTACAGAGTGAGTTCCAGGACAGCCAGGGCTACACAGAGAAACCCTGTCTCGGAAAAAAAAAAAAAAAAAAAAAAAAAAAAAAAAAAAAAACCAAATCCCCCCCCCCAAAAAAACAAAAAAACAGAAGATGGAGGACATAGTAGCATATAGGCTAGACATATACCTAGATGTGCTCAGGCATGCAGGCACCAACATACAAAGTCACCATATGGTGTTCTAAGCCAACCCAGGTTTCCACTACCAAGGTCATAAACATGTACCATGCCAGAATTGTGAACTAAAACAATGCTTTCCTTATATCTTACATAGTCTGTTGTATTGGGTTATTAGCAACAGAATACAGATAAGACATTCCTTCTTATCAAGCAATGACCATTCAACCTCAAAATCATATTCTTGCACATTTATCTCAGGAAAAAAAAACCATAACTGTGTCCACACAAAATATGCATGGTAAGGTTCACAGCATTCTTTTCCCCAATAACTCCAAATTTAAAACAATTTATATGTTTGAAAAGAGTTGACTGGCCACGCTGTGCTGACTCTACATCGTAGAATACGGTGCAGCAATATCAACGTTGATGGATACAACTTGGGGAAGCCCCAGTGATGTTACGGTGAATAAAAAGCCAATTCTAGACGCATACAGACAACACGATTCCATTCAGTGAACGTTTCTGAGATGACTAAAGTGTGCAAATGGAGATGAGAGGGAAGGGAAGAGGCAGAAGAAAAAATGGAGGCGGCCACAGAAGGACAGCTTTAGGTTCTGTGTGATGGTCTTGCTTGTCTCAACTATGACGACCAATATGTACATCTCTGCATGTGATTAAAAAATTGTACGGCATTAAGCACACAATGCACGTACACACAAATGCATTTTAAAAACAGCAGAGAAAGTCTGGAGAAGATGAATGGATCAGGTTAGTATCAGTAATATTGCATTGTGAAACTATCCTGATGATTTTCAAGATGCTGCACCGGGTTCAGGAGAGTAGATCATTTGGGAGAATGCTTGTCAACATGCAGGGAGCCCTAGGTTTGATTCCCAGCATAAAGCAGGCATCGTGCACATGTCTATAATCCTGGTAGGCATAAGACACAGGTGGGACAGAGGTTGAAGGCCATCTTCACCAAATGGTGAATTCAAGGCCAGCCTGGAACCTGTGAGACCTTGTCCAATAAATAAATAAGTAAGTAAATAAATACATCATCATCATCATCATCAACAACAACAACAACAACAACCAACAACAAAACATGCTACCCTTGAAGGAACCTGGGACCTGGAGAAACAGTATAGAGGATCTTTCTCTGTCATTTCTTGCAGGTGCTGTAGAAATCTACTGATACTCACCACAAATAGTATAATAAAATGTATGCAAAGTAACCCATGAGCTGTAACATGGAGGCTACAATAAACTATGAAAAATGTGTCACAAAATAATAGAAATAGAATTATTCTACTTGTGATAAATGAAGCCATAGGTTAGAATGCAAACAAATACGGGAAGATGGAGAAAGACTTGGACTTTAGTCGCCATTCTCCCGTAGTTGGCAGTGGTCTACGGCCAATACGTCTTACTTTGTGATTTAAGTTTTAAAAGGAGGGACACGGTATGCAATGAAGAGGGCTGCCCCATCTCTCTTGTATGGGGTAATGAATAATATCCCACACAAGCTAGGACCAAAGAGGCGAAATAAAGGGGCTCTGTCTGGGGAAACTTGGAAGATAAAATATGCAAGGTTTTTTAAAAAACCCAAAGGGAAGCTGACCCATGGAGAACAGAATAAAGTATGGCTTTTATTTTCTATCTGGGAAGGGAATAATGCAGAAGTGACCATATTGGTTCCTCTCACTACAACAGTCCTTAGGGAACCAACATGGGGAACCTGCCAGTCACTGGGCCTGGCTCTTCATGCCATGTATTTGTGTGTATTTGTGTGCTCACATGGGTTTCACATGGGCTTCAGGTCTCACCGTGGAGAGCTTGGACTCCTGTGCTATTAGCTGCATTCAAATAAGACTCCATGATCATCAGAACTCCACATCCATTATTCTTCTGTTGGTTTGTTTTGACTTATTTATTTATTTTCGTAGTCGAGGACTCTTGCTTTCAATGTAACAGAAGTTCAAGTCTGTAAGAGGTTGCAGCTCAGGTAGAGACCGTGCACAGCATTTGATTATTCAAGACAGCAGGAACACACAGGCTGAAGTGAGTGGTCAAGTAGGATTTGCTGTCCTCAAAAATTAGGTACAATGGCACAAGCATTACCACTGATATCTAAAGCTCTTCCTACAACCCTGGCTTCTGAGGAAGATATTTAAACACATCAATTCATAGTACAGGTGAAACTTATCTTTTTAATCAACAACCAAGTTTCTTGTTTTTAAATTACTTTTGTGTCAGTTTCACCAATGAAAATCATTTGACTTGCACTTTAATTCTCCCACATAAGAATATGAAAATATGTTTGTGGAGGACAATGATGGAAACTCAGATCACACTGCACCTCTGTAGTCTTCCGTCATGAATATACATCATACCAAAGTGTCTTGATCCACAGAGCACCTTCTTCCAAAGGCGTATCAGTGGGCAGCACAGCCATTATTCTTAAGGTAAAGTCCAGGTAGCATTTCTGGCTGCTTTTCTTTCCCCAGCCTGCCCGTCACCCTGAGAAATTGTCACTGGTCTCTCTAATCTGGGGAAATTGACAGGTGCTTGCCTTGGAGAGCTGGGAGTCCGAACTGGCTGGGTCTGGGGAGTGGACAGGGAGCCGTGCCTTCCCTCTAGGGGACTTCAGTGGAGGCTGTGTGCACGAAACACTTGCTAAGCTGCTGGCTCAGTTCATGTCTAGGAAAATGGTAATCGGTTACCGGACGCCACAGACCCCTGCATCTCCCTCTTTGCATGATGAGTCAAGTCGGGATGTTGTATTTGCCATTGCATGGATGTCCCCACTAAGACCAGCAAAGCCAATTCCATTGCAGTGATACCATTATCTTCTCTGGTGACAAGAGAGTCACCTCAGAGCTTCTCTAGGACCTGGTACTCCTCTGACATCCATTTTCCTGTCTTGATGACACATTCCTCAGATCCCACTGGAGAGGCTGTGAGCAAAGACCTTGTGGCTTTGGTCCTCTCCCTCCTGCGGCTCCACTGTGATTTACAGACAAGCAGTACTTTGGGATCTCCCAAGAGCACAGCAGACCGTCAGGCACTGCTGGAGAACCAGCATCTTACCCAGATCCCCGGGAGATGTTGATGACTGTAGACAGATGTTTGCTTCACAGCTGCAGTGCCCAACCCTACTGCACATACAAGTTTGCTTTGCTTTTGTTTGTTTTATAATGTGCAAACTATTTATTTTGAAAGAACAGAGCCTTGGGCCTCACCCCAAGAGTTTGCTTTTTTATTCCAGAAAGAGGGCTTAAGAGTCTAGCTCTCAGCCTCAGCTAGTATCTCTCATCAGTACTGGAAACTTAGTTGGCTTTAATTGGCTCTACAAGCAACGTTTGGCATCAGACCCTGGTTGTTAACAATAAAAACTGTAGACTGTTGGAAAACTCTCAAGGTTTCCAACGGATGCTGGACTCCACACTGATGAAGTTCAATATCTAGCCACAGTTCTTAACATATCTTGCTGCTCGGGAGTGCTCTCTGGAGCATTAAAAAGAATCTAGGTGACTCTGTTACCTTTGGCAAAGTCATCAGGGCTCACAGTGGCTTGTCCCCTGTTTACTCCGTATTCCATGCAATGACAACTGATAGTTTTCTTTAAAGTGTCAGTACTACATTCACGTTGATGTCATAGTCCATGCTTCAAACCTCCCTGTTCCCCACAAGGTTATTCTTGAGCTCTGAAGCTCAACCAACCAACCCCAGATTCCATGTTGGAGATCTGTTCCTTGATGTAATTTCAATGTCAGTTAGCTGACTAGGGACCAGCAAAGAGCAGGGATATATGCCAATCAAAATAATTAAAGAGATAACTATTTATAATGGGGTAGAGGGAGAAGGAAGGAAGAGAAAGAGAGGAAAAGAGAGAGAGCAAGAACCAGGAGCTAATAGCAGTTGAGAATTACTACTCCAGACATGAGGGGAGGATCCTGAGGAGAAGGTCCCATACAGAGAAGCAGTGACTTTAGCAGAGGGACTCAGCCTGTGGCAAACTCAAAGAGGGGGAGCTAAACAGATAAGCATCTGGCCTCACCATCCCAGGTTCCATTCTCCCCCAAAGATCCCAGGTGGACAAACTCGGATGGAAGCCAGTAAAGTTAGTAATCAAGATACCTTCTTGGGTGACGAGTGGATTTGGAAGAGAAAACAAAGAAGAAACAAAAATACAAACCTCTTTAGCATAGTAAGAATGGTATGGTGGTGCTGAACCATAGACCTAGTTCTGAACAACTAAGTATGGCATGTTCCTGTCCAGTGGGCCTTTGGGCTACTGTGTGAACTTGGAAGCTCTGAGCCTAGATCAGGAGGCATGACAACAGAATAAGACAAGGCTGAACCTGGAAGGTTCCAAACTGTGAAGGTCAGGGCTGGGGTATGGAGGTTCACCTCAGCAACCGCAGCCTCTGGGAGCTGGAAGCAGGAGAATCAGACATTCTTAGCTACATAGTGAGTTTGAGGCCATCCAGGTCTTAAGACAAATCAGTAAATAAAGATCAGCAACTGCTGTTTTTTTTTTTTAACAAAATCTCAATGGCTTGATTTTACCAATGAAGACTTGGGAGACAGATGCTGGGGTGAAAGCCTGTTGTCTCAGGGAGGCAGAGAAAGATGACCAAGGCATTAATTGGAGGCTCGATTACACTTTCAGAGGTTTCATCCATTGTCACCATAGGGAGAGGGAGTGTCACAGGAAACATGGTGGTAGGCAGGGGTGGTGCTGGAGCAGTAGCTGAGAGTTACACCCTGATCTGCAGTGGGGTGGGGGGGGGCATCTGATTGAGCTTCTGAAACTTCAAAGCCCACCCCTCAGTGACACACGTTCTCCATCAAGACCACACTTCTTAACTGGTCCCAAAGAGTGGCAATCCTTGGTTACTAAGCATTCAAAACTATGAACTATGGAGGTCATACTTATTCAAAACACCACATTCCAATCCCTGGTCCAAACAGGCTTACAGCCATATAATGCAAAATGCATTTAGTTCAACTTTGTAGTGGTTGGAATATGCTTGGACCATGGAAAATGGCTCTATTAGGAGGTGTGGCCTTGTTGAAGGAAGTGTGTCACTGTGGGGGTGGACTTTGAGGTCCTACACTTAAGCTCCACCCAGGGAGGAAGAGACTCTTCCTGGCTGCCTTTGGTTTAAGATGTAGAACACTCAGATTCTTCTGGAGCACCATGTCTGCTTTTGTGCTGCCAAGCTTCCCACCATGGTGATAATGGACTGGACCTCTTAAACTATAAGTCAGCCCCAGTTAAATGTTGTCCTTTATAAGAGTTGCCTTGTTTATTGTGTCTCTTCATAGCAAATAAAACTCTAACAAGATAGAAGTTGATACCAGGGACCAGGATATTGCTGTGATAGACCTGACCATACTTTTGTTTAGAAGAGTATGGATTTGGGGACTTTGGATTTGGAAAGCAGAGGAATACTTTAAGTGGATTTTAATGAGCCATCCTAGTAGAAGAAGGGAAGACAGTGGTACTGAGGGTGATTTGTACTGTGGGGGCTGACTCTAGATGTTTCAAAGGAGAAGAATTTTATTATGTGGCCTAGAGACTTTTGTTGTGATATTTTGGTGAAGAACGTGGCTGCCTTTTGCCCTTGTCTTAAGAGTCTGCCTGAAGCTAAGGTGAAGAGATTCAGATTAATTACAATGACAAATAAATCAACCAAGTTTAGATTCTGTCCTATAGTTCACTTTTATGAGGAGCATTTGGATCAAGCATAGCAAACTTAGACAGGAAAACCACAAAATGTATGGTTCAAATATTAAAGGAGCACCAAGAAGTGCAATGGAGCTGAAATCTGTATTCAAGGAGATAAACAGATTAAGGGATTGGTGACCTGGGGGCGGGGGGAGGATCCCACCAGGCTAAGCTTATTGTTTGTGTGTTTGAGGTTGAACGAGGGATAATTTTATCTAGGCATTATTATGACTTGATTGTTGTTTTCATTTGGACATAAGAAGTTATGATTATGTGTCAAATTGACAAGGGATGGATTGTAATGGCTGTTCTCAGTTGTCAACTTGACTACCTCTGGAATGAACTACAATCCAGAACTTAAAGATCTTGTGAAAAGGTAAAGCAAGGCTGAGGTCCAGGTGTAATGATACACACATTTAATCCCAGCACTCAGGACACAGAGGCATGCAGATCTCTGAGTTCAAGGTCACTCTACAGAGCAAGTTCCAGGACAGCCAAGCGTAGGCAATAAAGGAAACCACTGGAAAACAGAAAGCTGGTGATTGTGTAATAGAATAAGGGGGCCATGTTCTAATCACTTAACTGTAACTTCTATAAAAATCAACTTCCAACATACTAATAGCACAGAATACACATTACTATTCCAAAGAGGAGGAGAGGGAACACAGTGAGGAGATGCTAGACCAAAGCAAGACTAAAAACCAGTGGGGGCAAACTCCAAATTTAGGCATGATGTCACAGCACTCTCCAGATCTCCAACTCCTTTCAGCTGTGTTGACTGCAACACACTTTTCTCTCTTGGGCTGGTTCCACTCCCTATTAGCAGCTTTTCTCAACAGATAACCCACAACTCTGGCAGCTCCAACATCTTGGGACTTTCAATAAATCCAGGCTTCCCCCTCACAGCTTCACACAAGGCCTCTCTAGGTATCCACACAGGGACACCATGACATATATCTGACCTCAACAGCTTTCCTTAGCACACGGAGGGAGATTCCACAGCTCCTTTCTTATACCCACATAGTCAAAGCTGCCAAGTTCTGCTGCTTGCTGGGGCTGGAACTCAGCCTTCTCATTCAAATGTATTTTCATCAACTTTCTGTTTTTGAGGGCTGCCTTTCCTTCTTAAGCCTTTCTTTAGTTCCTTTTCACAAGTTTGAGGCTTGGGTGGGTGGGGTTGTGCTCTGAGGTCACCGCTTTCTATAGTCTGTACAGCAGCAGGCTTTTCTCTGGCAGGGAGAGAGAGTAGCCAGGCCAGTGAACAAGGACAATCACGCTTGGGTTTCAGAGGGCAGGGCCGTGACAGCAGTGTTCTGAAGCTGTACCAGCTCCCTGAGAGGCAACGCCTCTTCTTCCTGATCTTGGTTCACAACACTGGGGCGGCAAGAAAGCTGATGTCTGATAGGTAAGGACAGCTCCAACACTGACAAGGAAACCAAGGTACCAGAAGAGAAAGTCGCAAAGGGTGAGCCATCAGGGCTCCTGATGTGAATAGAGACAGCAAAACAGTCAGCCAAAGCGTGTGCAGGTCATGGGTTGTGGAAAGAAACACGAATTGAATGGTTTTAGAATCAGTGTCTCTGTCTGGAAGGCATGGTTCCTACCTCACAAAGGTAGGTGTCCTTCACAAGCTGCGGTGACACTATGCAGTCTGGCTCCCGAGAACAATGCCTAACCAGCAGTATTTTCTCCATACTCCGGGCTGACCTTGGTTTTCTTTCAGCTACTGTTTGCTAAACCTGGTATGATATTTACTTTTGCCTCTTTCTTTCTTAGTTTGGCAAACACTGTGGTTTGAAAAGAATCCCTACCACTGACACCACCACCATCTACCACCAGTACCATCACCACAACCACCACCAAGACTACTATTACAACTACCACTACCACCTACCACCAGTACCATCACCACCACCACCACCAAGACCACTATTACAACTACCACTACCACCATCCACACCATTACCACCACCACCCACCACCACCACCACCACCACCAGAGATTGTCAATGTGATTTGACATTGAAGTCAGTATTACTGTCCCCCAGTTTTCCCTGTGCCCTTCCACCTCCTCCTCACTTTTCTGGGGCTATCTGCTCTGTTTTCCACCTATGCACACATCTGGGCAATGAATGGACTTGATAAACAGCTGGGATGTCTTCAAGGTCAACGGGTATGTGCAGGGTGACTGACATCTGTTACTAATTAAACCAATGGTACAGAGCCTCCAAGACTTCCAACTACATCAAGGATAAATTCTGCAGCTAACAGTAAAGAAAACAAAAACATAAGAAAGCTATGTCTCAGAAGAGAGACATGTTGGCATGTAAATGGTAAAACAAACTGACCAGTTCTTCCTTCAGATTCCCCTGAAGTCTTTTACGTCTCAGCATAACATGATTGCCAATTCTTAGACTGTGAGCTGTGACCTCTGTCCTTGAACAACTATCATGTGTCTGCCATTATTTTGTTTCTCTCGTTCTCCAGGAAGTGTAGTTACACTGCAGAACAGATTAACTTAGAATGCAACTCCAACTGGGTGTGAAAAACACAGAACTGCTTCCTCTGGCAGGAACAGGTTGGTTTAGTTGTATAAGAAGTCATTGCCATCTGGAGACTGTTCAACCAATACTCTTCCCATCATTCCCAGACTGGTACAAGCAGTGTCTCGTCCTCCAGTTCACATTATTGTTGCTTTGAATTTGTTGTTGTTAGAGCCCTGGGTATTTTGTAGGTGGTGCTGTGGGTACACTAAGCCCATATTTTTATCTATCTATCTATCTATCTATCTATCTATCTATCTATCTATCTATCATCTGTCATCTATTTACCTATCTAGCTATCATCTATCTGTCAACCTACCTACTTATCTGTTTTTAATTAATAGATTTTTAAAGACTTGGTCTCACCATGTAGTCCAGGCTGGATGGCTTAGAACTTTTGCTTCTCACATTGGTATTATCAATGTGTACTGCCATGCCCAGCTAAAGACACCATGTTCAGCGTCACCCTAAAATTCTGATGAGCTGCCTCAGCACACAGATGGCTACCTGGAAGATCTCAACTTGTTATGAGGAACTAGAAAAACATCCAATAGTAGATAAAGCCCCTCGATGCAGACAGTCTCGAGAGTGGCCGCATGGACTTGCCTATATATGCTTAGTGACAAAATAAACACTAATGTAACTCACCGCAACTGAAAGAGGTTTCTTTCTCAATTACAAAAATAAGGAATCCCTGACCAATGCTCCCAACAATCACAGCTCCGTTTTAGAGCTAGGTAGATACACTGACTTAAGGTCTTCCACTCATACTAGATCTAGAATAGTTTTGCTAGCATTTATGATCTTTTTTTTTCCAGATAGCTCAAATTAAGTTAGCACAAAAGATTAAAGGGAAGCCTTTATATCCCCAATTATGGGAAGAGCCTTCTTTAGCATGTTTCCCCATGTTTCTTTGCACCAACATATTTCAGGGACTTAATATCTACTCAATGAAAAGTTGAAGCTAAAGGCTTGCTTATGGACTCATCCTTGAACTATTCTGTCCGTGTGGTTCTATTTCTTGTTCCCTAATTATTCTGTCTGTGTGGCCAATCACATAGCCATGAAATGGGATGAAGTGATTGGCCTAGGCAGCACTCAGATGCTCCACCCACATTCAGAGGAATTCAATTACATCTGCCCCTCTGGAGCTGTGGGTGAAGGGGGCATTCCCTGATGACAATCTTGGTTCTTAGTTACTAGAAGGGCTGAGGTACATTAATGCAGAAACTACAACAGCTCACTAAAAGGGATATTGAGGAGAATGGAGAATGGGACTGAGGTACCAGGAGGGAGTTAAATGTGCAGACATCAGAGAGCTCCAGCACCTACAAAAGAAATGCTGACTTTCCCCAATCAGTCCCTGGGCTCTGGCTGCAGGAAGCAGGTGCCAGCCTGGATCAGTGCTTCGTGGATAGTGTGCTTGGGGACCTGCTGGGAGTGAAATCCATGAAATTTAGATGCCACAGCGGTATCTTTCAAAGGTATCAGGTGCAGAACAGCTTTTAATGTGGAATCCAGACCTCCGATTAGAGGCTTGTTCTACTTGCTAAATTTGGTTTGTATTAAATGCCACTGACCCCTTGTCCCTATAGCGTTTCATTGCTGTGATGAATATGTGGGAACCCTTCCCCCACTAATGGCACACAATCTCTATACCATTAGAAGTCTCAATTCTTTCTCAGATAAATGACCGCACCCTTCTCCTGATCCTTCCATTAGGGAGAAAGCAATCCAAAGAAAAAAGAGAAGCCAATGCCAAAGGTAGCGAGGGCCCGAATGTTTGAGTGGCTAAAGTCTCCATGGGTCCAAACCAACACATTTGAGGTGGGCAAGGATGCTGCCTCTTTCTCCCCATCCAACAAAAGACAGAAAACAACGGACTCCAGAGACTTCTGTAAGGTGTCCGGGGAGCCTCCCTATCTGCTCAGTCCTTTTGGCTGTGCCTAAAAGCTTTCAACTAAAACAGATAGCTTTAAGTACCCAGAAAAAACCTCACCTCCGTCATAAAGAGGAATGTTCATTTGCTGGGTGTGGTGGTGCACCTGTCATCCCAGAACCTAGGAGACTGAAACAGGAGGATTGCCATGTTTGAGCTACAAGGCTGCCTTGACTTACCTGATGAGTTCTAAGGCAGCCAGAACGGCTGCATAGCAAGAGCTTGTGTTCAAAAAGAAAAAATTAGATCTGAGCAAGGCAGCGCATGTACTAGAGAGGCAAAGACAAGCAGGTCTCTGAGTTCGAGGCCAGCCTGGTCTACAAGATGAGTTCCAGGACAGCCATGGCTACACAGAGAAACCCCCATCCTAAAGAAAAGAAAACAAAAAAAAAGAAAAAAGAAGAAAAATTAATTCATTAAAACCATCTGTGTTGATGCCTTTCAGTATCCTAATATTTTACAATAATACACAGACTTATGCACATGCACCCGTAGGTTAAGGGTTAAAGGTGTCTCTCAATAGGCCCTGGATTCAGTCCCCAGCACAAAAAAAGAAAAGAGTTCATACCAGAGTTTAATGATTCCTTCAAAGGATTTGACGGAGAATAATTAACTGGGAAATGGTTGCTTAGGGGGATGGCTGTCTTGTTCTCTCATAATAAAAGGAAAAATACCTTTTTTTTCCAATCATGGGTACAGTGGAGAATGCTAAACAAGCGCTCTAGCACTGAACTTCAGTCCTGGCCTTGAAAATACATTTTTTAAAGCGGGGTGGGAGAGGGGCCAGGTGGGAAGAGGCTTAGGGAGGGCTGCGATTGGAATTTAAAGATAATTAATTAGTTAATTAATTAACTAATGGGAAATGTGTTTAAACCCAGCATGCAGATGCCTCCAGGATGGTTAAAGAATTCCTATCAGCTCCCTTTATGCCTTAGAAATAAACCTCCAGTCCTTTACCGCTATTCATTGATTCCTGGGTAAGTTTTTGTTTTTGTTTTCATTTTTTTTTAACCGGGCGTGACCCAGCTCATGCCCCTCCTCATTCCTGGAAGCTGCGGTCTTTTGAGAGAAGCCCCGACTCCAGGAACCAAACATGCTGCTAACCTTTCTAAATCCTTCTGTTTCCCGGGAAGGTTCCGAGCCAGGTGCTGGGATCCTTGGTGTGCTGGGAAACCGGCTCACACAGTCCCTGTGACCCACAGTCTGGAAGCCGCGGGCTTCTTTCCGTATCCAAGCTCTCCTGGAGGTCCAGTTACCAGCACTGTCCACTCACCGCGGGGACCACATCGAAACCGGCCTAACCAGTTTTCTCCTCTCCCTGAGCTGTTCCAAGGCAGACACACTCAAGCCTGACAAAAAACACTAAACGTTTCTGTTCCCAGGACGGAGACCCGCCACAACAAGCCTGTCTGTTGTTAAACTATGAGTCTGGGTTCCTCCCCCAACTCCGTCTTCTCTCTCCACCCCCTCCTGCGTTTGCCAGGAGGCTATGCGCCGTCAAGTTTGAATGCTGTTGAATGTTTGAATGTTGTTGATTCAAACAGCATGCCGTTTTCTGAATGTCAAACAACAGATGACAATAAGTGGGTATAAAATATCCGGGAAACGTGTGGCTTCTGCACTGGATGCAGAGGCAAAACTGGCTGCCCTTTAAAAGCCTCCACGTTCTCGAGAAGTCCTGGAGTATTAAAACTGATGACGGTGATTACGTTGCTTTTCAGAGAAGCAAAAATGTGTATAGCTGAATCCTCATGGGCTTAGCCATTTCCAGCCCGGGCATACTAACTTGCCTGGCTGTGAAGCTGCTATTGTACACACAAGTATTTAACCGTGAGTGCAGCGGGTCCCAAATTAAAACCATATTTTGTTAACACCACATGTTCCAGCTCTGACAGTATTTATCAAAGGGAAAGCTGCTGGATTTATTGAAGAAAATGACTTTGGCTGGGGTCTGGCAGTCTCAACCCCTACAGCGAGGCTGAACGAGACTGCCTGCAGGCTATTGGCTTCAGACCACTCTTTGGCTTCGGCAGGGGCTATGGGCACCTCCCCTCCCCCCACCGCCCCCTTCTCTCCCTTCCCCCCCCACCCCCCCACCCCCGGCTCCCCACAGCTAGGCTCAGAGGAGGTAGACAGCTCCAGGCCATTCTTGCTTCAAAGATCTGTTTGTATTCCCTTCTTTGTGAAGTCCTTGCTTCCTCTACCCAGGGTTCTTTCTTCTGCCTCTGAAAGCTGCAACCTTAGTCTGAGGACCTTGTAGAGATGACAAAATTCTAAAGCCCACCACGCACCTCCTGATCTACAGTTCAGCCGATTCCCCAGGGGCATCCTGGGCCGGTGGAAGTTTGCTCTGCACCACCCCCAGCCCCCACCCTCCACCCCTCAAACACCTCCCGCCCTAACCCTACCTCACCCCCTCACTCCCTCCTCCTCCCCCAGCCCCACCCCCACTTACCACTTTTTGCCGGTACTTCTTATGAGGAGCCTTGTTCCCCACTCCAAGTGTTTATGGATTTTGCTGGTTGTCACAATGCTGGGACGGAGTCCTGCTGGTATCCATGACAGCAATGATACTAGACAGCTTTGCAGAAGAAAATAGCACAACTGTAAACTGTGGCCGGACTCTCAGGCAGGTGAAAAGCCTGTGCCTACTCCGGAGACTGCAACCCAGTTTCTTTTTATGTACAGACACAAAACTTTGTTTGTACAATTTTAATAAACACGAAGCCTTCTAGAAATCCAACCTCATGAAAAGTCAGGATTACCAGCGCTTTGTTAGGGCCAGAACTTTACCTTTGTTAGCTCAAAGTGGAGTTTGCAAGTTGCTTCATCTGTTTTAGTCTGTATCTGTAGCTGCCCCAATAAAAGTGAACTCCCCCCCCCCTCCGTGGTGCTAAAGGTTGATCTCAGCACTTTAAATACATTAAACTCGTGCTCTGCCACTGACCCACAACCCCAGCCCCTCAATGACAATGTCTTTCATATGAATATTTTTTATGAGTCCTCTTTGCAAATGTTAAAGAGAATCTATACAGCGAAACTCCTGTGTGTTTAAATATCAAATTACTTTTCATGTTTTCTTTGCATTCGAATTTAGGAATTTATTAAGTCAGTTTCAAGTTAATTATTCATGATTCAAGAAGCCAAGGGACATTCAAACTGTTTCTGAACGAGGTGTCTTAGATTCTTTTTCCCTGTTGCTGTGATAAGATACCTAGACAAAAGCAAAGCAAAGAAAGAAGGGTTTATTCCCTTTCGCTCTTCAAGGGTCGAGTCTGTTGTAGCAGGATGGCTGAGGTGGTAGGAGTCAGGTGCAGCTCGCCACAACACATCCAGAGTCAGAGGTGAGGAAGAACCCCAGACTGTATCAAATGCATGTGATCGCCTTTCTCCTTTTTATTCAGTCCTGGACCCCAACCCGGAAGTGGTACCGCCCACTTTAAGATACACAGGTCTTCCCACCTCAATTAACCTAATCAATAAGTTCCCTCACGGGTGTATCTGGCTGAGTCTAGATCCTATCCAGATGAGAGCTCACAGTCTCCATCACCGACACTGGTCTAACGGAGCTCGCTCTGCGTTTGGATTCTATTACTTAGCGTGGTCCTTATGACCAACTGTCTTGGCACGCTGACTGTGCTTCCAGGAGACCACGCTTCTGTCCTCTTCTGCCCAAGATTGCAAATGTCCAACTGGCGGGCTGTGTGTGACAAGCCTGGTGTCTGTCCTACTCTGTTCTAGATCATCCCCTGTCATTACGATGGAAGCCATGGCCAGAATCAACTCGGGGAGCAAAGCTTCGTTGGGTTTATGCACCCCGATCAGTCTGTCCTTGAGAGAAGTCAAGGCAGGCGCTGAAGGAGAGGCCGTGGAACAATGCTGCTCCCTGGCTTGCTCCGCGAGGCTCACACAGCCTGCTTTTGTATAGAACCCAGGACTATCTGCCCAGGGGAGCCACTGCTCTAGTGGGGTAGACCCTCTCACATTAATCGTTAATCATAAAAATGGTCCAGAGACATTTCTGGCCAAACTTGCAGAAACATTTTTTCAGTCTCTCTTCTTAAATGACTAACAGAAGTCTGCAGGCACAGAATTCTGCCCGCAGCTTAGTTCAGTGTAATGCCTGGTGTCTTAGTCTCTTCAGACTGCTCACTGCCTAGAGACAACATGAAGGAAATGGCCATCAAATTTAATATCTCTTGAAGACTTTCTTCCCCCGCCCCCCTTCCCTTCTCCACTTGCTCTGGCCCTCTCGATCCACACCCCCTGGCCCCACCCCCACTCGCTCTGGGCCCGCTCACTCCATCAGGCCCCTCGAAGACTTTCTTCAAGCTTTCAAACATAGCCCTGGCTGTCCTGGAACTCGCTCTGTAGACCAGCCTGGTCTCGAACGCGGAGATCTGTCTGCCTCTGCCTCCCCAAGTGCTGGGATTAAAGGCGTGCGCCACCACCACTCAGCTATGCTAAATAGCTTTTAGCTATTTATCTTTTAATAGCTAAAAGATGTCTGCTTTTAAAAACCAAAAGCGTGAGCCAGGCCTGGTGGTATAGCCCGTAACTCTAGCTACCTCTGAGGCTGAGGCAGGAGGATCACAAATCCAGGATAAAATGGAGGACAGAGTGAGGTAAGGCTAGCTTTAAAAGGAAAGGTGAAGAGAGCTGAAGACACACTAAGTGATAAAGAGCCTAACAGGAGAGAGGCTCCAAGGCTGGGGGTGGGGGCACAACTGTGAGAGTTGTCAGGCTGGAGAGATGGCTCAGCCATTAAAGGCTAGGCTCACAACTGTGAGAGAAGTCACACGGCCAGTGTTGTTTTGTTCTAACAACCAAGGCAGACTAAAACAATGAATTTCTCGGAACAAATTTTATAAGTGTAGTCTATTTAATCACAGTTAATAACAATGAGGCTGTTTTTATGTACAGAACCTTGGTGTCACCCTGGTGACAGTTGGATAGGCCATTTTACCACTCCAGTGGAAAGAAATTAACTCTTTTTGATGGTTCCTAAACTTGGGTGTTTCTGGGGGATTTTTTTTTTCTTTTCTATAATATACAGTTCAGTGGACTTACCTGCTCCAAACATGTTCAAAGATTAAAATACAGTGGGCATTCTAATAGATCAGCAAGTCTGTCTTGCAGACCTGAGGACATAGGCTGCTTACAGATTGCCTGGGGCCACTACAAATGAAGATTTGATTTCCAGGGTGTAAGTGGTGTCTGAAAGTCAGCATATTCTAACAAACTCCGAATGATGCCAACACTGTTGACCTAGGAACCGCATCCTCCACAGCAGAGAATGAAGATTTGTAAAGTCTCATTCACCTAAATGTTCCTGAGTATCAACTACTACCAAATTATACTGTTTAAAATGACCTGTTAGAAAAAGCCAATTTCTGTGTAGCGTGGTCTTACTGAGATAAGTCGGCATGCTAAAGTATAGAATCTTTTCCTTTAGTTATACATTGTAGGCAATTAAAAATAATCCACATTTTAATTCTAAGTAGCCAGAGTTCTAGGCCTGAGGCCTACCTCAGGAGTTCCAACATATCAAGTCCAGACATTCACACACACACCCCAAAAAAGCTAATATAAGTAACAGTGAAAAGACAGGGAAGGCGTTTAAGCAACGTAACGGTTAGGGAAAGACAAAGAAAGCCTTTCACCCCATCTTTGGTGAATCAACATGAGCTTTAGGTTGAAATAGAGGAAGAATCAGGACAGAAGGCAAGAGCTATGCATAATTAAGCGGTCTTGGTCAGAATGTGGTCCGACTGATCATTATCTCAGGTCTGGTTCTGCAAGACAGCTTGAAAAAGTCTGTATTGTTTGAGGGGGCAATCTGATTCCCAGGAGACAGTTGCTCAGGCTTGGCGGATGAGCTCACCACAGCCTGATCTGCCCGACAAGCTCTGCTGTTTCTGGATTCTAAGGTGACAGGAGGACAGTGTTCAGGACTGAGACTGGGAGACTTTCAGGCACCTTTAGGCCGGCGGAAGCGCGCCTAGGTTACTCCAGCCTGTGTGTGCCTCAGCCTTGACGGCAGACAGAAACATTGTATCACTGGTTTCCAGACAGAGCGCCTGAGTGCTTACACTGCGCATGCTCAGGGAAGGAGGCGTCTGACCTAAGGTTTTAAGAGGAAGGAGGCGGATACCAATGGAAAGCAGGAACGCCAGGGTTCCGTCCATCCTGTTTCACTCAGCCTGGCTGCCCAAGCAAGGAGCCAGGTAGGGCTTTTTAATTAGTGCCTGAACCTAATTAAATACACTATTTAAATTAGTATATTCTAAATACACTAGAATTCTAAATACACTATTAAAAGAAGCCAAAACAAAACAAAATAGGCAGAATAACCAACTAACAATAGAAAGGTAAACAAATAACAGGCCATTTTGACCATTCAGCAAACTTTGAATTTGACCTGTCAGTGACTTGGGAAATTTAATGGACTCTCTACACTCCTTTATTCCTGCCTATCTTTTTCCTATTATTCAACCCCATTGTCTGCCATAGCCCTGATATTCCTTTAGCAGGGGATAGAACCTTTCACTCACTGTATACCATGACAACTCCCCTGAGAAGGGACAAAGTGTTGCTTATACCCTGGCATGATAAGGAAAAGGTAATGGCGCCATTGGTGGAGAGGGTTGGTAGGAAAGAGCTGTGGTCAGGGCTGGGGCGGAGATGAAGAGGGATGCTTCAGAAAGGGAAGCTGAGGGTGAAGCACACGCCCTGCTTTATAACTTTGTTCAAAAAGAGACTGCCAAGACTAACTCAAATGAGACCGCCAAACTGCCCTCCTGGACACAGAGTCCTGTGCCGGTCCTTTATTCTTGATTGAATATTTGTGACCCTCTAACACAAATATTCAATCAAATCAATCAAATATTCTGGCTCTTAACCTTCAAGGTCAATGGATTAAAAGGTCATTCCTTTAAGAAAGTGACTAGACCATGACCCCTATCATGAATGGGATTAAGGGTCTTACAAAAGAAGTACTGCTCTCGACCCTGCCACATTCCCACATGACCACACTGTCCCAAGTGCCCTCTCATGCTCACAACAGGACTCGCCAGACACCAAACCTATCATAGCTTGGTTTTGGATTTCCCAGACATCGGAATTATGAGAAGTAAGTTTTCATTGCTCATCCATTATTCAGCATCCAGTGTTTGGTTATAGAAATAGAACGCTGTTCATCTCTTAGGATCGGCTGAGAGGAGCTCAGGCACTCGCGTTCCTGAGGCCTTAGGAGAACAGCTTCCTCAAACACTCACTCAGAGAAGTAGGAATGTAAGAGTGGCTACTAGAGAGAATAGTCCTTTGGCGGGACATCTGTGGTGGATGAGCTGGCCACAGTGGCTGGAAGAGGAGGGAGGGTCGTATGGAAGAGCTACAGTGGACCCCTGAAAATGAGAAAAGAAGATGAAGGGAACCCCTAGGGAAGGAGCCATCACAAGCGAGGCTTCCTTCTATCCCTTTCAAAGCCATCTCTGAAACTCACCAAGGGTGGTGGTTGGAATATGCTTGGCCCATGGGAAATGGCACTATTAGGAGGCGTGGCCTTGTTGGAGGAAGTGTGTCCCTGTGTAGACAGGCTTGGAGAGCTCTTAGTACTCAAGCTCCACCTAGTGTGGTAGAGATCCTCCTCCTGGCTACCTGCAGAAGTCAGTCTCCTCCTGGATGTCTTCAGATCAAGATGTGGAACTCTCGGCTCCTCCAGCACCACATCTGCCTGTGCACTGCCATGTTTCCTACCTTGATGATGATGGACTGAACCTCTGAAACTGTAAGCGAACCCCAATTAAATGGTTTCCTTTTAAGAGTTGACTTGGTCATGGTGTCTCTTCACAGCAATGGAAACCCTACCTAAGATACCAACTTATCGGGACTATGGGTCTGAGACACACGCACAGGCTTGAGCTTTGTCTGCCTCTCAACAGCCTCGATGCTCGATGCTCGGGTTCCTGGGCCAGCTGTGACGGAGCAGGCCGGTGGGGGATCTTTCTGTCTAGCCACTGCCTGGGCTGTATTCGCACCTGGGTGCGGTGAGCAATTTCTCAAAGCAGGGTGGAACGGACATCTACAGTGCATTGAACCTGGTTATCCTCCCTCATTTGTTTTGCCTGAAAAGGGAGGAGGCAAGACTGGAGGGAGCACGGACCCGAGGCGAGAGGAAACGAGTTCACACACAAGAGAGTGCTTAGTTAGACTAGTGTGGAGGTAAAGGAAATGTCCAGTTATACTGACGCCTGCGGGCATGCTGCCCAGCTGAGCAGGGCCACTCCTGCTGACTACTGGAAATGAGTGGAAGGACTCTTGTCACTGGCCATTCAGGACAAAGTGACTGGGGACAAAGGATCTCTGTTGTACCTGGAGAATAAGGTCCATTTTCCCATGAGAGGAAAGGAGGCCCTTAGTTTTGTTGACATCAGAGTGCTTAATGACCAACCAGAGCCATACGACCTAAGAATTTGGGCAGTAAAAATGAATTCGGACCATTTAATTCATACTTATAATTCTACTGTTTTTAAATTTTTTGTATATATATCATATAGGTGTGTATATGTGTGTACACTTGTGTGGGCGTGCATGTTAAAGTCGGAGGTTGACATTAGGTGTCATCTTCAATCTCTAACTTGTAGTCTCTCACTGACCCTGGGGCTCCACTGGTTTAGCAAGATTAGCTGAGGGGTCTTCCTATTTATAAGACTGTAAGTATGCACAGATAACCCCCGGACATTTACATGGAACCTGGGATCTCAAATCGGGTCCTATTTCACATATGGCAAGCATTTGACTGACTGAGCCATCTCCCCAGCATTTGACAAGATAGAGGAGCTGATGCCAAGAAATGAACAGGATTTTAAAAAATTATTTTGTTATGACAAAATATCAAAAGAAAAATTGGTTTGTGGTTCTAAAAGTCAGTGTTTGCTAGTCCCAAAGGCAGAAGTGCACAGCGGAGGAAAGCCACTTATATCCTGGCAGCCAAGATGTACGAGTCAGAGAAAGGGACAAGGTCCCAAAACACCCTTTAAAAACACCTTTCCCCAGGGACCGACTTCCTGGAATTAGGCTCCCACCAGTGGTTCTCGACCTTCCTAATGTTACCACCCCATTCATACGGTTCCTCATGCTGTGGTGACCCCCCAACAGTATTTTTGTTGCTACTTCGTAACTGTACTTATGTGCCTGTTATGACTCATAATGTAAACATCTGATATATAAAGGATATCTGATATATGACCCCACGTAAAAGGTTGCTTCGACCCACAAAGAGGATTCAACCCATAAGTTGGTTTTATCTGTCACAGAGATTAGTGGCCACCTGATCTAATCATCTCTCAAGGCCCACCCCACACTGCACTGAAGACTATTGGTTTGAATAGGTTTGGTCTATTTGTGTTTGAATGCTTGGCCCACAGGGAGTGATATTACTAGGAGGCGTGGCTTTGTTGTGGGGGTGGAGTTTGAGGTCCTATGCTCAGCTTCCATCCAGTGAGGAAGAGAGCCTCTTCCTGGCTGCCTTTGGATCAAGATAGAACACTCAGCTCCTTCTCCAGCACCATGTCTGCCTGGACGCTGCCATGCTTCCCACCACGATGATAATGGACTGAACCTCTGAACCTGTATGCCAGCCCCAATTAAATGTTGTCCCTTGAGTTACCTTAGGTCTTCGCATCTCTTCACAGCAATGAGACCCAAACGAAGACAGACACAGGCCCCAGTTCATGGGTCATTGGGAGAGACTTCACTTCCAAACCATAATGCCTTATAAACTCTTGGCACCACTGAGCCAAGCATCTGTCTCCCAGGCCTTCCCTCCTCCTGCCCTCCCTCTGCCACCTCCATGTACGGGAGAACATGATGTTTGGGCGTTGATGTTGTTTGGTTGGTTGTAATTCTGGCTCATTGAAGTTTTCAAGCCTTTGGATTATTCAGGTTCATGTTCACCTAGCCTTACTTTTTTTTTTTTTTTTTTTACTGAAAAAGAAAGTAAAAACATTTTATGATAAAATTTAAGATTTACATGGAAAATATTTCCGGCAAAATTGAAGAAATATGTAGAAAAACACATTAAAAATCGACAATTTTCATGGAAAATTAAAGAGTAAAATGGTAGACATAAAAAAATTGCTAAATTAATTGAAAAGGGGAGTAGAAACATTTTATTAAAGAACTGAAGATTTACATGGAAAATATTTCTGATAAAATTGTAGAAAAATATAGAATAACATGTTAAAACTGAAGATTATCATGGAAAACTACAGATAAAATGATAAGCATAAAATATTTCTAAGTTGATTGAAAGTGGAATTATAAACATTTTCTGATAAAATTGGAGATTTACATGGAAATTATCTCTGATAAAATTGAGGAAATATATAGAAAAACATGTTGACTATTTCATGGGAAAATTATACAGATAAAATAATAGGCATAAAATATTCCTAAGTTGATTGAAAGTGTAATTATAACCATTTTCTGATAAAATTGAAGATTTACATGGAAAATATTTCTGAAAAAAATAAAGAAATATATAGAAAAACATGTTAAAAGTGAAGGTCATGGAAAATAATACAGATGAAATGGTAAACATAAAAAACATTACTAAATTAATTGAAAGAGGAATTACAAACATTTTTTGATAAAATTGAAGATTTACATGAAAAATATTTCTGTTAGTCTATGTCTTTTTATTGGGGAATTGAGTCCATTGATGTTAAGAGATATTAAGGAATAGTGATTGTTGCTTCCTGTTATTTTTGATGTTATTTTTATGCTTATGTGGTTACTTTCTTGTGGATTTGTTGGAAGAAGATTACTTTCTTGCTTTTTCTAGGGTTTGGTTGCCCTTCTTGTATTGGTGTTTTCCATCTATTATCCTTTGTAGGGCTGGATTTGTGGAAAGATATTATGTAAATTTGTTTTTATCATGGAATATCTTGGTTTCTTCATCTGTGGTGATTGAGAGTTTTGCTGGGTATAGCAGTCTGGGCTGGCTTTTTTATTCTCTTAGGGTCTGTATGAGATCTGCCCAGGATCTTCTAACTTTCATCATCTCTGGTGAGAAGTCTGGTGTAATTCTGATAGGTCTGCCTTTATAAGTTACTTGATCTTTTTCCCTTACTGTTTTTAATAATCTTTCTTTGTTTAGTGCATTTGATGTTTTGATTATTATGGGTAGGGAAGACTTTCTGTTCTGATCCAGTCTGTTTGGAGTTCTGTAGGCTTCTTGTATGTTCATGGGTATCTCTTTCTTTAGGTTAGGGGAGTTTTCTTCTACAATTTTGACCTTCTACAATCAAGATATTTACTGGGCCTTTAAGATGTAAATCCTCACTCTCTTCTATTCATATAATCCTTAGGTTTAATCTTCTCATTGTGTCCTGGATTTTCTGGATGTTTTAGGTTGCAAGCTTTATGCATTTTGCATTTTCTTTGACTGTTGAGTCAATGTTTTCTATGGTATCTTCAGCACCTGAGATTCTTTCTTCTATCTCTTGTATTCTGTTGGTGATGCTTGCATTTATGACTCCTGAATTCTTTCCAAGGTTTTCTATCTCCAGAGATGTCTCACTTTGTGATTTCTTCATTGTTTCTACTTCCATTTTTAGATCCTGGATGGTTTTGTTCTGTTTCTTTGCTTGTTTCTTTGTGTTTTTCTGTAATTCTTAAGGGATTTCTGTGTTTCCTCTTTAAGGGCTTTTACCTGTTGACCCATGTTCTCCTGTATTTCTTTAAGGGAGTTATTTATGTCCTTCTCGAAGTCTTCTATCAGCATCATGAGATGAGATTTTAAATCCAACTCTTTGCTTTTCCAGTGTGTTGTGGTATCTGGGATTTGCTGTGGTGGGATAACTGGGTTCTGATGTTGCCAAGTAGCCTTGGTTTCTGTTGGTAGGGTTGTTGTGCTTGCCTTTTGCCATCTGGTAGTCTCTGGTGTTAGTTGGTCTTGCTCTCTCTGGCTGGAACGTGTCCCTCCTGTGGGCCTGTAAGCCTGTGTCTGTACTCCTGGGAGACCAACTCTCTTCTGGCAGGGTCTGTGCACAGAAGGCTGTGCACCACCTAGCTTCCTGGTGAAAATGACAGCCGGAAGGGAAGACTCCTGTCCCAGCAGCTTCATTAATCTTATGCACTGTGCACTCCTAGCTGTTCCCCTCCAGAGAGAAGGTGGAGATCTCACCTCTGTGCTCAGAAGTGAAAGCCCTGCTGGGAGATCACTCTCTCCTGGAGGGCTATGCACAGAAGGCTGTTGAGCCGCCTGGCTCCCTGGTGCAAATGGCGGCCTGAAGGGCCTAGCCTTACTTCTTAGCTCACCTAAGATGAGGAGGCTTTCAGCTAACCCTTCCCTCACCCTCGGACTCAAAATCCAGTGGCATCAGGATCCTTATGGAGGATTCACGCTGAGCTGAGAGAAACTCATGCTCATGAATGTAAAGAACTGCATAAGAACTCCATTTCTGAGGCTGTGGGAGAAATAGAAACTGTCAATGGACCCAAGTAATCATTCATTCAGTACGTGCTGAGCCCAGCAGGCACAGGGGCCGGTGCAAAAGAAGTCTGGAACTATGCTTGGTTTTACATAGACCGTGGTCCTCAAACTTCCCAGTGCTGCAATCCTTTGAAACAGTTTCTCTTGTTCTGCTGACCCCCAACCATAAAGCTATTTTGTTGCTACTTCATAACTGTAGTTTTGCTCCTATTATGAGTTATAATGGAAATATGATATGCAGGGTACCTGATACATGACCCTCAACAGTGTCATGACCCACAGGTTGAGAACCACTACTATAATAGAAAAAACAAGTGTATTCCTATGGTTGAACGCAGAGGGGGTTATACATCCCCACCCTTAGAAGCTTGCTCTCACAGGGATTCAGGGCAAGCATGATGGTAGATGCTTACAGTCCCTGTACTAGGGAGACAAGGGCAGGAGTCAAGGACAGCCAGGGCTGCTCAGCTGGTCCCCGTGATCTACCCTTGCCTCACAAAGCAAGTTTCTCCTCAGAAAAAAATTTATCAAATACCAAGGCCCTTGTTTAATAAAGTTAAGTCTGAAAACGACCCCAAGACTTAGAAGAGATTGTTCTTTGTCTCTTCTTCCTACAGATTCTGTGCCCTTAAGCTAAAACAGCAGAAATACCCAAGAAAAAGAGGCTGCTTCCCTCCCATGATTTAGGGGTCTCCCTCTGCCCTCCTTGGGCATCATTTCCCCACAGTGGAACCCATCACAGAGGCCAGGGAATATGTCTGCTCAGTCTCCTTCACCACATCCCAGACCTCTCCTTAGTACCCAGGATCCCCAAATTCCCTGTGCCCTGAACCCTCTTCAGGGATTTTCTTATTACTAAGCTCCAAAGATGGATTGTCCCTTGGCTGTGTTCACTCCTAGGCCTGAGACAGCCAAAAGACAGCTGTAAATGCAGAATGAAATATTCACATGGGGATGTTTTAGTACATGGGACAGTTTCATGAGAGAGTAGATACAGTGGTTTGGATTTAAAATGTTCCCCCAAAAGGTTGGGCCCCAACGGGCAGTGTCCAGAGGTAAAGACTCTGAGGGATTATTGGATTATGGAGGGGCCTAATCCACTGATGACTTCATAGATTCATGGGCAGGGAGGCAGACCTAGCTGAAGAAAGTAAGTCTTTACAGTGGACCCTTGAAGGGTATTACTCTCACTCGGCCTCCCTATCTGTCTTTGCCTCTGTGTCTCTGTCTCAGTCTCCTGTGAAGTGGAAACTTAAGGGTTCTTTTGGAAAGTCATTTGGATGGTGTTTTGCTGGGGCAAACATGGGAAGAAACATTTTGTTAAAGTGGACACAGGTGTGAAAGGCTAAGGCAGATTTGTGAAGGAATGTTTCACTGAAGCAGACACAGGAGAGAGGATGTTCTGCTAAAGCAAGCACACGAAAGGATACATGATAAAGGATTCTCTGCTAATAACATACATGTATCGGTCCACCTTACATTGCATAGTTGAGCTGCATTTGTCGGGACCCCATAGAGAAAAACACACACACACAAAAACTTCTGGTGGAGTGCTGCGGTTTCTTGCTGCTCCCGAGGTCTAGGGCTGATTGGCTGAGTGATGTCAGCTGACACAGACTCACGGGCTGAGGCTAGACCCACAGAGGATGCATGATGTTTGGAGAGAGTATAAAAGGACTCAACAGACGGTGATGGAGGATGAGCTTGGCTTGCTGGGACAGCTAGCTGTGCAGTGCTTGTTGGTCCCCAATCTCCGCTGATCTTCCCTTCACTGAGAGAAGCCCAGCTGAGAACTTCTCCCAGCATTCCTCCTGGTCCTTCCAGCTGACTTGGGCCAAGGCTGAGACCTGGTTGTCTCTCATAGGTAGTGCCACCACTGCTGACTTGTGTTTGCTATCTAGACTCCACCTAACTGGACGGCTGGTCGATCCATGCAGTGTTTGTGAGTGGAACTGCTGAACTGTGAACTGAACTGCCGATTTCCAGACAACACAGATGGGAATTTCTCCAGAGAACCTTTTTAAACAGGTCCACTTCCCCTGTATCCATTCTTTCCCACTACCTCTGGTGGGTGGTGGGCTAAAAGGGAGGTTAAAGCCTTTAAGAACCATCATAAAAAAATAGGTTTTGAAAAAAATTAAAGTTGTACTTCCAGTTTCCCTGTCTTGGTCTCAGTTTCCTTCTGGTCTCTCTCTGGTCTCAGTCTGCTGTCTGTCTGTCTGTCTCTGTCTGTCTCCTGGCAGCATTGTTCCACTCTATGTTCACACCCGTGTTCCATTTGAGGATGAGAGGAACTGAGGGAACTGTGTGACCATCAACTGAAGCCTCTGAATCCCTGAGCCAAAACCAGTCTCTGCTTCTTTCAGTTGACCTCCTCAGGTTTGTTTCACCACAAAAATATCTCAGAAAGCAGAGAAGAGCCCTCTGGGGGAAAGTCGACAGAACTTAAAAAGAGTCAAAGAATTCTATATTCAAACTTGCTACTCTGGGTTTTCCTGAAGATATATTTTTCAAGGCAATAGGGCATAATATATTTTATATTACAGCTTCTTAGCTAGATGGAGAGCTTTTTTAAAATGTAGACCTATGGTGTGCAAGTCTCTATTTGCACTCTTACTTCAGCCTGCTGGAGAGGATGTGGAGAAAGAGGAACACTCCTCCATTGCTGGTGGGATTGCAAGCTGGTAAAACTACTCTGGAAATCAGTCTGGCAGTTCTTCAGAAAATTGGACATAGCACTACCTGAGGACCCTGCTATACCACTCCTGGGCATATACCCAGAAGATGGTCCAACATGTAATAAGGACACATGTTCCACTATGTTCATAGCAGCCTTATTTATAATAGCCAGAAGCTGGAAAGAACCCAGATGTCCCTCAACAGAAGAATGGATACAGAAAATGTGGTACATTTACACAATGGAATACTACTCAGCTATTAAAAGCAATGAATTCATGAAATTCTTAGGTAAATGGATGGAGCTAGAAAATATGATCCTGAGTGAGGTAACCACATCACAAAAGAATACACATGGTATGCACTCGCTAATAAGTGAATATTAGCCCGAAAGCTCAGAATACCCGAGATACAATTCGCAGACCACATGAAGCTCAAGAAGAAAGAAGGTTCTTATTGGAAGATGGCTCAAAATACCCATGGCTCATAGCCAACCAATAGACTGAGCACAAGGTCCCCAATGGAGTAGCTAAAGAAAGGACCCAAGGAGTTGAAGAGGTTTGCAGCTCTATAGAAGGAACAAAAATATGTACCAACCAGTACCTCCAGAGCTCCCAGGAACTAAACTACCAACCAAAGAGTACACAGGGAGGGCTCCAGATACATATATAGCAGAAGATGGCCATTTTAGACATCAGTGAGAGGAGAGTCCGTTCATTGGTCCTGTGAAGGCTCGATTCTCCAGAATAGGGGAATGCAAGTCAGGAAATTGGAGGGGGAAGGAGTGAGCAGGGGGAGGGGGGATGGGATAAGGGGTTTTTGAGGGGTAATGAGGAAAGGATACCAATTAAAATGTAAATAAAGCAAATATCTAATAAAAAATTTAAAACATTCTGTGTAAAGAAAGAAAGAAAGAAAGAAAGAAAGAAAGAAAGAAAGAAAGAAAGAAAGGATAGAACTTGAGGCTTCCTATATCCTAGGCAAGCACTGTGCCTGCTGAGGTAGAGCCCCGCCCACCTTATCTGCTCTGACTCCTTGTTCCCACCCCATTGCCTCACATTTCTTCACTCTGTAGGGCAGACTAGCCTTGAGTTCAGACTCCTCCTGCCACCACCTAAGAGCTGGGGTTGCAGGTGTAGGCCTCTCCTCTTGGCTGGATAACCATTCTTTCACCCAGCAAACTACTTGCCCCAGGCCTATGTCCAGGTTTGGGGTTCCAAGACACTTAACGGCACAATATTTACATAATCTTTCTTTTACTCGGTGCCAGTCCTACAAGCTAAACAATCCCTCTTTATCTGCTCTCGTGTTCCGAGACCTGAGAACTTTCGATCGACACTCCTTTCGGGGCTTTCCGGAGACAGGCCCAGCCCTGACAGCCATGCGCTGGTTTTCCAGCTCTTTACTCTTCATGTAAACTTGAGATGTGATAATCATTGTCTCCCAGCATCCCAGGAACAGTGGCAGTGCTGCATGGAGTCTCCAGACAGGGCCAGAATAAAATCTTGTGACATAAAGAAAAAAAAATCTGGGTTCGCTGGGTGGGCCCTAAACCCATAATTCTAGCATTCAGAAGGCAGAGGCCAGAGGAATGCTCTAAGTTCAAAACTATCCAGGACTACAAAAGTGAGAACAGCCTCATCCCCACACACGTACCACATAGAAATAATCTGGTATTACTCAAAATTCTTTGAAGACTATTAGAACCCCAGGCAAATGGCCTAGCAAATAAGCAAACCTTTAACACTAGAGAGTATTGGTCCTAAATCAAGGTCTACATTAAATATTTTTCTATATCCCCACTGAATTTCAGTCTTTATTTCACCAACAGAGTTAAATTTTTATCTAAACCCAACCATAGTCATTTCGTTGCTCAGGGCACTTAAGATCTAAGGTGTGTGTTTGTGGCAGTCATTTCTCCACACTGAAATGGTACCGGATGATGTCACCATCGTCTCATTACCCTGGACGGGTGGCAGCTCAGCGGTCCCACCTTAAGCCCATTAACTAGCCACCGTTGTGTTGCTCTTGCTTTCGGGACATCCATCTGAGACCAAGACCCTGCCTTTAAGGAGACTTTAAAAGCTGGGTGTGGTGGACCACACCTGCACTCTCAGCACTAACAAGTTTGAGAACACTCGGGCCACTTAGACTCTGTCTCAAAAAGGTCTAAGAATCCCCTAAGGACCATGTGGAAGAGTGTTCATCTCCTCTCTGTTCTATCTCAGAGACTGGAGACAAGAACTGCAAATGGGACATAATGCATTGTCCTAAGTCGTCTCTCGCATACGTCATAACCCTTCACCTACTGGCCTTTAGAAACTCAAATGGTGTTTGTCCACCATTCACTCAGGCACGAAGCAGAGGCTCAATGGAGCAAGGAGAGAAGTGGAAGAGAAAATTAAGGAAGAAACATAAGAGAAGAAACACTAGCAAGGATTTTTAAATGAGCCAGGTGGTGGTAGTGGCACACACCTTTGACTCTACTAGCACTCAGGAAGCAGAAGCAAGCATATCTCTGTGAGTTCAAAGCCAGACTGGTCAACAGAAGGAGTTCTAGGACATCCAGGGCTACACAGGGAAACCCTGTCTTGTGGGGAGGGAGAGTGTAAAAGAAAAAAGAATACTCAAGTACAATATTAACAGAATGCATACAGGCTTTCTATGGAATTGTCTTTCTGAAATATAGAGGTGAATGGCGAATATGAGCATACCGTGGAGTCTGCACTGTCTTCAATGGTGGTATAACAACTGTTTCCACGGGAGACATGAAGTGCTAGGACCAGAGAGATCATCAGCTAACCCAGCCTGGGCTATAGCGAGACTCTGTCTAAACAAAAGTTCATTGAGCCGGGTGGTAGTGGCGCACTCTTGTAATCCCAGAACTCTGGGAGGCAGAGGCAGGCGGATTTCTGAGTTCGAGGCCAGCCTGGTCTACAGAGTGAGTTCCAGGACAGCCAGGGCTACACAGAGAAACCCTGTCTCGGAAAAACCAAATCCAAAAAAAAAAAAAAAAAAGTTCCTTGAAAGCACCATAATAATGTGGGCAGTTTCAACACTGGCTGGCTTTCACTGAACATCTCCAGTTTATCTGATTCATTTCCCCCATCAGATCTGGGGCCCTGTTCCCCAAACGTGGCTTGAGTACCTCCATCAAGAGGTCACCCACATATTTGTGATCTATGCTGATCTTGTATGGCTTGTGTGGGTAGCACAGACCTTGTCTATTACAGTTCTAGGCGTACATGACACTCCTTCCTGGCTTTGAATTATAACCTCCCTGGTACAGATCTGAACACATGCATGGCTCGTTTCATGCAGCACACAGGTCTGCAGAGAGGGACCTTCTCTTCTGCAGTTTGATTCCTGGATCTCTACCTCAGCTCGTGGGTAATCATTTATCAGAAAATTAGTGGTGTGGCCAAAGTTTCTAAAGTGAGTCTTTCAGACTTCCACTGCTAGGAAAAGCAACACATGCTACTTTCCTTGCAGAGAATTTCAATAGAAGCCTGTGGCCATAGTCACCGGCGGTGGGCAGAGCCTGGGGTTTTTGATACTTTCAACTCTGACCTGAAAACAGGAACTGACTTGTTCTGACTTGGGTGTTCTTCTGCATTGCTTTTCGCCTAAAGGCTTGGGAGTCAGGGAATGTGGTTGTCATACTGGCAATGACAGGGCAAATAAACATGCATAAACTCATGGGCAGAGCATCCATCCATCCGCAGTACTGCTGGGAGTCAGGCCGCATCACCCCAGGACAGACACACTCTCTGAAGCTGTGCTCACCTAAGTCCATCCCTCCACCCTCCATGCCCCCCCACTCCCTATCCACTTCCTAAACTCCTACCCACTCCCTAATCCCCAATCCCCCACTCACTCTTTAACCTCTCTCCAGCCTCCCCCACCCCTGTTTCTCTCCCCGCCAGCACCAGCTCTCCTGGTCCTCCAAGCTAGGCGGATACCCGGGCGGGCGTGGGCGCCTGGTCCTGGGAAATGTCACCTGGGCAGGAGCGTTATTCCCTCCCTAGCCTCCACGCTCTCTCCACCTTCACCCTGCCCTAATGTGGCCCTTTATCACACCCACTTTTTCTGGTCTTGGGGAGGATCTGCATCACGTGGGGGGTTAGGCATTCAGGTTTTGGAACAAGATAGGCTGTGTTACATTTTTACTTCATCTCCACTAATTATTTCTCTTGGCTGAAACTTGGTTTCGCCATCCATCAGTGGAGACTAAAGGGGCGCACCTCACAGTGCTACGAGGACTGCGCAGCACTGTGGGTAACAGCTGTGGGACCCTGAGGGTGCCATTCGGTGCTTCATACACCTCAGAACCCAGAGGGCTGCTCGGCTCCGGCCTGGCCTTCAGTAGTCCTCTTTGTCCTCTGTCCCTCCCCCTCTTCCCTTCTGTAGATAACACTAGGCCCAGGGGAGGGGCGTTGCCCTCTCTGTGGTACCTTTCCCTCTTCCACAAGCCACCCAGGAGTAGCCAGTGCCACTCTAAACTCCCCATGCACAAGAAAACTGGGTATTTTCATCCTCTGCCAGAGACTCTGCCCAGCAGAGTTTTTGTTCCTAGGTCCATCTCTACATGGGTACCTGTAGGTGCCCCATCTCTGGAAAACACTCTAGCTGCATGTCCTCCTGGATGATGGGGTGTCTAGAAGCCCTTGCCTTCCTCTGTAGCAGGCAGGCAGGCCACTTTTGCCACACATGCTGCAAAAGTACCTCTGGATTCAGGTCACCTGCGTCTGAGGAATAATACATCCTTCGTGGAGCAGGAGAAATGCAGACACTGGTTGAACATGATAGTCTCCATGCCTGTTCTGGGGCAGATAACCAAGATGACAGGGGTCCTGAGGTTAGGGAGAAGCTGTGCCAAAGCCTCCAGATGTGGATGGAACACTGGCAGGGTGGGAGACTTTGGAGAACCCGCCTACTGACTGAAAGAACTCTGACAGATGTTGCCCTTGACTCTAGGTTCAGTGTACCAGATGGCTGCCTCAGCAGGTTTCTAAGCTTTCTCTTACCCACAACTCCGCCTCCAACCCTAAAAGCTCCACCCAACATCTCTCTGTGCTTATCCACACGCGTCAAACACCAACTGTAACACACCTCAGTGCTTATTTAAATCTAGCAGGCTTCTTCCTTTCTTACCCTCCCGTTCCTTCCCACCTACTCATCCCCAGCCTTCTCCCAGGAAATCTGTGATGTGATGTGAACCCTACGAAATCTGACCTGCCATTTCAAACCAATGGCTGTAGACCAGAGCTATGGTTTCTGCTCCTCCTAGCAGGGCCAGGCATAGCTGGTTTCTGATGACTTGACATCTTCACTGGCATTACAGCGAGAAAAGGCCACACACAAGGGCCTTCAAATGTATCGTCTCAGGAGGCTGGAGGGGCGATTCTTACCTCCTTGTGGGCCTGGAGGAGATTGATTATGAAGATTCCCTAGTGGACAGGATGAATGCTCATAGAAGTTAGGAAGTCAGAGAAAGACCACTAACAGAGAGTCACATTAAACTCTGAGCGGAGCCTATGTGACGTCTGGGTACCAGATTATCACTATTGATCCTGGGACTCATGCTAGCAGCCTCTATCCTTGCAGCTTCTACACAGACAAGAACACTGAGGCTCAAGAGCTGGAGCATAGAGCACTTCCCTTTCAAGGGCAAGATGCTGGGCTCCACCACTCACTCACCGGAAGCCACACAGCCCAAAGTGAAGAGAGGTTGACTCACAGTAACTTCCCCCTTGTTGCCTTGGGTAAAAGGTTCCCCCAGGCCAGCTCTGGACACAGGGATAAGATTGATTACAGATCCAGGTCTAGACTGAAAGAAATGGTGTCAAGTCAGCTCTGATGCTTAGGAGGCTGGCTGCTGTGGGACATGGGTTGGAGTTTCCAGGGTGTGCTGGCTGGTTTTGTGTGTCAACTTGACACAGGCTGGAGTTATCACAGAGAAAGGAGCTTCAGTTGGGGAAGTGCCTCCATGAGATCCAGCTGTGGGGCATTTTCTCAATTAGTGATCAAGTGGGGAGGGCCCCTTGTGGGTGGTGCCATCTCTGGTAGTCTTGGGTTCTATAAGAAAGCAGGCTGAGCAAGCCAGGGGAAGCAAGCCAGTAAGAAACATCCCTCCATGGCCTGTGCATCAGCTCCTGCTTCCTGACCTGCTTGAGTTCCAGTCCTGACTTCCTTTAGTGATGAACAGCAGCATGGAAGTGTAAGCTCAATAAACCCTTCCCTCCCCAACTTGCTTCTTGGTCATGATGTTTGTGCAGGAATAGAAACCCTGACTAAGACACAGGAGAAATAGGAAGAAGCCTTGGAACTTACCAGCAACATGCTATGAACTTATAAGAACCTGTCTGTGGTGAGTTGCTGGTACATTTGAGGGCTGGGAGAAAACTCTAATTCCCTTCCGCTACACTCAAATTTTTGGTGAAAGCAAGCCAGATATGCTAACACCACCCACAACCCATTAATGAGCAGAAGTTTAAATGTTGTCTGAGGGACAAATGGGAGTGAGGTCTACCCAAGGGACTCAGGCTAAATGGGAAATTGTGCTTGACACAGTGCCAGCCAAGAACTGTGGGGAGATAAAGCCTGGGGAAGAGGAATGTCCTAGCCCTCTCCGGAGCAGTGGCAGGTAGTTTGATTCCCCATGAAACCTGGGAAGGAGGCTTGAACTACAGACTTGGACACTACATAAGATCATAATAACTCTAGGAGGTGTAGCTCGCTAGGGGAGGGCTTGACCACATAGACGAGGTCCTGGGATTAATTCCCAGTAGTGGCTAAATAAATAAATAAATAAATAAAGCATAGTAAAAAGTCAGCTGCTCTATAAGCATCAGATATTAATCTTCAGCCCCAACAACTCCTGCAATTCCCACAATCATACCAGGAAGGGATTCTTTTTCTTATGCATAGATGAGCAAGCCAAGCTTTGTAAGAGGTGGACCCCCATCTATGAGCAAGCCAGGGACATACCACAGCCTGTGTTTGTCCCTCTCTGCTCTGAAAGCTGCTCTTCTGAGGACCTCATCCTGCCAGCAACCTCTGCACACAGCTGTGAAGGCCTCACTGGGAAATCTTTCCAACTAATTAGGTCTTACTTTATTCTTCATTCCTGCCATCTAACTTTGCCTCTGAGGACTACGGTGTTCAGAAGTCCCGCTGCAGTCAGCAGGTACTGGTCTCTATCCATAGATCAAAAGACCAAATGGAGGGGCAGTTAGCATACAAGTAACTCTCAGCGTAACGACTGACTATTGTTGTTTTGCTTGGATTAATGGACATAGATTATTTCCCTCAGATTCTGGAAACCATAACAGAAAGACCTCAAAATGAGTATAATGTACAGATAATATTACAAGAAGGACCTGAAAAGATGGCCCAGTGCCTAAGAGTATTGGCTGCTCTTCCAGAGGACCCAGGTTTAATTCCTAGCACCTACAAGGCAGTTCACAATCATCTGTAATTCCAGTTCCAGGAAGGTCCTCTTCCGACCTCCAAGGGAACTGCGTGAACAGCCTGCACAGACATGTATGATAAATCTAAGGAAAAAATTATCATAAGAAAAGTATAAGGATTTTAAAAGAAAGAATATACCTCGGCAGACTGTTTTCTGCATTTTCAGAATAGATTTACATTTTAAGATATGCTGCCAAAAATGTATAATCTATTTATTAAATGAATTGATAACTTGAAGGCATAACTACATAAAAACAATCAGTAAACAAAGTGGTGGTGGTGTATACCCGGGATGCAGAGACAGGAGGATCTCTGAGTTAGAGACCAGCTTGGTCTATAGAATGCGTCCCAGAACATCCAGGGCTATACAGAGAAACACTGTCTTGAAAAAAAACAAGCAAAAAACAAAAACAAAAAGAAATCAATTACAACTATTACTAGCTGTCAGTATATATTTATATGTTAACAGTTCTTGGCACATTTTAAGATTAATAACATTTAACTCTAATGACAAATACCAAGTTATTTATTGTAAAATACTGTAGAATAAAAAACTGTAGATGAAGCCGGGCAGTGGTGGCACACACCTGTAATCCCAGCACTCTGGGAGGCAGAGGCAGGTGGATTTCTGAGTTTGAGGCCAGCCTGGTCTACAGAGTGAGTTCCAGGACAGCCAGGGCTATACAGAGAAACCCTGTCTCAAAAAAAACAAATCCAAAACAAACAAACAAACAAACAAAAAACAAAAAAACCCAGAAATCACTTATGTTTGAACCATTTAGAGGTGATTACCATTAACATTTTAATTTATCGACATCTAGTCTTTTATAAAATTACTTAATTCTCAAGTAAGATTACTCTAGACCAGGAGTATAGCTTAGGGACAGAGGCCTTTCTCTCATGTATGAAGGACTGAATGTGATCCCTAGCTGCTCGAAAAGTTCCTGAATATCACATTTTATAATGAGAAACTTACATCTCATTGTTCCTTAAGAGACATTGGTACTTATATGTGAGACAAGTGGAACTGCACCACCAGACAGACAAAATGGTTAAGGGCGAGCAGATTCAAAAGACCCCAGAAAATCTCTCATAATTGAGAATGTTTAAACCACCGACCAGCTTCCTGCCCTGGAGCACATGACCACAACACGTGGCTGACTCAGAGGACAACACAGCATGGAAACCCAGAGTTCTCCCTGCTAATGTGTCTTCTAGACAGGTCCAGGCTGTCTAGCTGGTGAGCCTCCCTTCCCGGGCATCCCTTCTTGTAAAAGGTATTTAGTCTCTGGTTTACTCTGAGTAAATCGTATGCATTCTCATCTGCTAGGAATAGACAGTTTGGACAAGCAAGGACTGTCTTCTTCATCAAGGACCTCCACAGGGAACAGTCTTCATACAGAGCTGCGCCTAAGCCTCCCACAGAAGGCCCCTCCTCTCTTCTAGCACTCGCCCTGAGCTCAACAGGATGTCAGAAGGTGATGCAAGGTGAAATTTCAGACAGGTTTCCCCACTCCAGCCCCACCCCAACACTGCTGCTCTCTACCAACCCCCTAGGGAGGATTAGTGCTGTTCCCAAGGCCTGTGCTCTGCCCCACCCCTACTCCCACCTCCCCCACATTTACAAAGCCCATTAACTCCAGGTGTGACCAGCACAGGAGGGGAGGGGAGTCTGAAGCAAGAGGCTCTAGTATCCAAGGCAAGCTTTGGGTGATATAGTGAGATCTTATTCAAAGCAATCACAACAACAAAAAACCTGAGCCTGGTGGCTCACGTCTATGGTCCATGGGAAGCTGAAGCAGGAGGATTGCTGTGAGTTGCAGGCCAGGCTTGGCTACCGAGTAAGACAGCAGCAGCAAAAAGCAAGAAGGAACCCGGGCAGTGGTGGCACACGCCTTTAATCCCAGCACTTGGGAGTCAGAGGCAGGTGGATCTCTGAGTTCGAAGCCAGCCTGGTCTACAGAGTGAGTTTCAGGACAGCCAGCGCCACACAGAGAAACTGGGTCTCAAAAAGCAAATAAACAACAACAATAACAATAACAACAAAAAACAAAAACAAAAATGGAGTTGCAATGTGTATCTCTTAGACTGTTCTATAACACACAGAGACTGTTCATGTCACATTTTTATATCACATTTTGCCACAGGGTTGCACAACAGGTTCCTGTCTAAATACTGTATACCCTGCACCTTTGCAGGCTACAGTTCCCTTGTCTTTGGAGTTCACATTTAGGTCCTGGGTCAGGGTTGGGCAGGACAGATGTTCCTCCTACATCTTGAATATGTCTCCTCAAGTTCACAGACTAGAAACTAACTTCTCAGCACAGCAGTGGGGAAGTGGGGGCATAAAGAGAGGGGTTAGGTCAGGAGAACTCTGCCCCTAATAACACAGAAGTGGGTAACAGGCTGGTCACCTGGAGACTAGGCTGGCTTCTTTTGAAGTCAAGTTCAGCTCTTTCTCTTGTTCTGTGGCTCCAAACTTTCTTACCACATAGTCCATCCCCAGCTGCAGTCCCTTGATCTTCAGCCTCCCAGGGTGCCAAGCCCTAAGCCAACAGATTTCTATTGATTAATTACCCAGTCTCTGGTGTAGTGTGAAAACTGACTTAGAGACTGTTATTTCTCCTGACTGCTCCAGGAGACCTCTGATCCAAGGTTCTTTTTCATAGCTTTGGTTTCCTAAGGAAATAGGTAAAGGAAGATTGAGGAGTTCATGACCTTTATGTTTAGGAGCAGACTACATTGCAGAGTCATGGTTTGGGCTCTCTTTGCGGGGGAGGAGCACTTTTTTCAAAGCATCTTTTAGTCTTTTAAAAAAGTAGATAAAAATAGCTAATTTAAGATTAAGTGGTAAGGCTTCAGACAGTATATCAACAGTCTCATTCAGAAAAGTTTTACTGACCCTGGATTTTAATTTGAAAGTGTTCCTCATCTAAGGAAGGTAATCTGTCTCTCATTCCCCCATCGATGGCCTAACACAAGATGTGTGCATGATTCTCAACTCGGTCTGAATCGTGCATTGGCTTGGAACAATTTCAGCTACAGGATAGCCAAGGATAGCCATGAGACTACGACATAGCTTGCAGGGAACTAACACCCACTACCATCCACAACTTGTGGCAGGAGAGGTCAGGAAGAGTTACATTCACAGCGGGCTGCTGTCTTCATCTTTAAAGTAAGCGCGATTCAGAGAAAAGCAAGAGACACCAAACTGACAAGCGGGAGGCTATGTTGGCTTTGCACCGTGGCAACCCAGCTAAACAGGAACTGTGTTTTCAAGAACTGCCTTCTCCGCATACTTCCAGGTTAGGGTTTGGCCACAAGACTTATGTCCATCAGATCTAGTGAGAGTGAAAAAAAAAAATAGCTATGCTCCCCGTGCTCTGGAGAAAGTGTGGAGAGGCCAGCATGGCAGCAGCCAGTGTGGAGAAAGCGTGCGAATTCAGGCATGCAGCAGCCAACAAACGCTTGCTGGCCTGGCGGGCTGGCCCAGCTGTGAGTCTTGGGCCACAGCTCCCCCAGCACCTACCACAGTTCCTCCGGTGATCTCTGCAGCCTGGGCCAAGTGTAAGTGAAACTCCTTATAATAGATGCCAGCATCTCCTGTGGCCACTGCAGAACTGAGGTCAGGGTTGATGAGGGAGATGCTTCGGCCAGTCTTGGATTCCCTGTGAGCTCACCAGTTCTGGAAATTCTGTTGTTCTCCTGTTTTGTTCTTCTCCACACTCAACCCCCCTTCTCGACTTTCCAGTAGGCTGACCTAGAGGACTTCAGACTCAACACTCAGCATCGCAGGGGCAAGGAGTCCTATAGATAGCCATCAGCTTTCACAAGAGCCCAGGCAAAACGCCCACATCCTGTACAAATGTACAAATGCCTACTTATGTACTGATTTGACCAATTGGGTGTTGTTTTTCTCTCAGAGATATCTACTCTATACACTATCCTCTAGCTACAAATCAATATACCCTGTATAAGCCAGGACTTTGTAAAGGAGCAGAACCAGTAGAACGTAAGTATGTATTACAAAGAGGGATGTATTGGCTTGCTTTAAATAACAGAGCTGGATAGCTCAACAACAGTCCCCTCCATCTGGAAAGGCAGAGAGAGCAGCTGCTCCGGCTGAGAAGCTGGTCGCTTCAGTCTCCCTCTCTGGTTTTAGAGGCCCCAGCATTCCCTGGAGAGCCTTCGATCTCCCTATGGTTTTAGAGGCCCCAGCGAGAGCCACTGGCATTCACGCCACATGGGAAGGCTGAGGAAGGCGTCACGGGCATTAGATGTCAGTGAACGACGGCAGAAGCCATACACACACATCCAGAAAGGGACTTGTGCCATCTCCAGTCCTCTCCCATTCAGGCCACAAGCTCATTGGTTGAAACCACAAACATTCAGTATGGGTGTCCTCTTCCTGACCAGTCACTGTTCTACATGCCAATCCTCCCTGGAAATGCCCCAGCCTCACAGTATGGTTTTTCCTTCCCTTTACACCAACTCCAATCTTTTCCCCATTCCTACCTCCCAAACTCTAAATTCTTGGTCTGGAAGCCTTGACTCGGAGCTCTGCCTTCACATCTCCGCTGCACTCCATGGCTGCCCATATACAATTGTACACGAGCCTCAGTCCTCCTGTACCTTGGCCTGGCTTTGGCATAGTTCTTTGGGCTCGTATTCTCTTTTGGAGCTGAGTGTGGTGTCACGCACCTATAATTCTGGCACTGGGAAGGCTGAGGTAGGGGAGTCATGAGTTCAAGACCAGCTTGAGTTACATGATGAGGATCTGTTGACAACAGGACCAGAAGGCCGACAAGCAGTGGATGGCACCTGATACACATTGATGTCTACTTCTACCTGCTGTGTGTCTGCCGAGACACCTCTGCTCGGTCTCTCCTGCTGCATGTGTGCCTCCGCTTGGTCTACCATGCTGCAGTTTCTGCACAGTCTATCCTGCTCATGTGTGCTGAGATGCCTCTGCTTGGTCTATCCTGCTGCATGCGTACTGAGACATCTCTGCTCAGTCTATCCTGCTGAGTATGTGCTGAGATACCTCTGCTTGGTCTATCCTAGGCTACTCCTCCCCCTCCACTTTCCCCTAAGCTGAGCTCCACCTGTGTTTTCTGCCTTTTGCTTTCTCTTTTCTAGCCTTTGCTCCTAGTGATTCATAAAGGACTAAAAGCACTTCTCCCTTGGGAGGAGAAGGGCAGGCAACTGGGCAGATCATTCTGGCATCATTTGGGTTAGCTAAGAAAGGGGAGAAGGCTAAGGGCATTGCCACAGTGAGTGCCCTCCCCTTGGTAAGGATAATGGAACCTAGTGGTAGCCACAGCAGGAACAGGAAGCCTCACCCTAAGGCACAAGCAAGTCCAAGGCCACACACTCCTAAAACCTTCAAATTTCAACTGTCCTCTGTTGGCTGATGAGAATCAACATGCTAGATAGCACAAGCTTTTAGAGTAAAATTCAGCAAAAAAAAAAAAAACAAAAAAAAAAACAAAAAAAAAAAACCTTGAATACAATTAGCAAATAAGAATAAACTCATAAATTATTAATAATTTAGACAAGTACATTTCTTCACTTTAGCAATGTAAAGTAAATAATGGAGACCTCACATTAGATCATCTGCAAGAGACTCATATAAAAGAACCTCCCTCGCATATATAAGCTGCACCTTAAGCCTCGCGTGGGAAAACAGCATATAATTTACCTCATAAATCTTGGGCACTATGCCAGCTCTCAGGGTCATGTTGCCACTCCAGTATCTTTAAGTATCTTTTCTTTTTTTTTTTTTTTTTGAAGATAGAGTCTCTCTATTATGTAGCTCTCCCTGCCTTAGAACTTACTTTGTAGACCAAACTGACCAGGGATCCACCTGCCACTGCCTCCTGAGAACTGGAATTAAAGGTACGGCCCTAAAACTTCCTTTTGGGCACATTATTAAATAAAATCTTGTTTGTTTGTTCTTCTTGTCTTAATTTAATTTTATGTATTATTTTGTATATTTATGTATATGTGCATCATGTGCATGCATGTGTGTTTTTGTGTGCGCATGTGCATGTGTGTGTGCATGTGTGTGTGTTTTTGTGTGTGCATGTGCATGTGTATGTGCATGAGTATGTGTTTTTGTGTGTGCATGTGTGTATGCATGTGTGTCTTGTGTGTGCCTGTGTATGTGTGTGTGCATAAGTATTGTGCATGTGTGTACATGTATGTTTTATGTGTGCGTGTGTACGTGTGCATGTATATGTGCACGTATGTGTGTGTCAGAGGACAACTTTTAGAGGAGGTGGTTCTTCATCCACTATGCAGTGATCAAACTCAGGTCACCAGGCTTTGATGGCAAGGACTTTTACCCACTGAGGCATCTTTGTGGCCCTAAATTCTCACTTTTGTACACTCCCTCCATGGTGGAATTTGTCTTCAGACCTAGCTGGTAGCCAAGATGGGCAGGACCCCTGGGAATTGAAGCACTGGGCTCATGGGAACTTCCAGAGGAGAGAGGCTTGGTGGAAACAGGGCATTAGAGCCTCTGGGCATTGTTAGAACACTAAAAAACATGAAGGGAATAAGGATTAGAGGCTAGCAGCCTGAAGGAGCACTCCTTGGGAGGACTTCTGGAAGGTCTGTAAATCTGTTCTGTAAAGCCCTTAAAACCCACATGACTTCTGTGAACCAGTAAAGGCAAAATGCAGGTCTGTGGGAAGACACCCTTCCCTCCCTCCTGTCTTCCTTCCCGCCTAGCTTCTCCCAAAGCAGTTTACCACATCTTTGCTCTGTAGCCTCCAATCAGACAACTTCTTCTTCCTCCTCCTCTTCTTCCTCCTCCTCCTCCTCTTCTTCTTCTTCATTTCTTTTTCTTGGAGACAGGATTTCTTTATGTAACCTTGGCTGTCCTGGAACTCACTCTGAAGACCAGGCTGGCCTTGAAGTCAGAGATCCGCCTGCCTCTGCCTTCCGAGTGCTGGGATTAACAGCGTGAGCCACCACCAAGGGCCAGGCAAGGCTTTTTAATCTTTGTGATAGCCTTACGAGTGTGCAGAGAAAAAATGACCATAACAAACATACACACACACACATACACACAAACTAATATACACATATACACATATATAGTAAACACACATACACACATAGCACACATATATACATACACACAGACACATATGTGCGCACACACACATCTCTAGAATGGTACAGTGTGAATTCTTATGAGACAACAGTATTCCCTGGTTACCTGCATCTCTAAGCATCTTCACTGGGGCCAAGAGTTAAGTTTTCTGTTATTTGTTTTTTAATCAAGAAGCAGCCACAGACTACCAACATCGCTGATTTTTCTATTAATTCATATGCCTGAGTCACTAATGTGCTCATTTTCCTTTTCTGGAAGTTGGAGGTTATAAAGTTAGGTTTCCATGATTATTAAATAAAAGTATATAGAAAAAGCAGCTGGCTCAAAATGTTAACTAGCAGGAATCCACGGTGGAAAGGGATGAGCTTGACTCAGACAGACAGCCTCCAAACAGCAGAAAGTGGAGCTAGAGAGAAAGACGGGTTTGTGCACAGCTGCCTGCCCGCCCCTGCCCCCTGCCTGCCCGCCTGCCTGCCCGCCCACCCGCCTGCCCACCTGCCTGGCCTCACTTTGAAATCTCAGGCCCTTAGATGCTTCTGTAAGAGACTGTCAGCCAAAATGCCACTGCTTATAGTATGGTCTCCAAGGAAGCTTGAAGGAGGCACCAAGGGCTGGCTGAAATTCCTGGGAGATCTCCTTTGGAGTCCTCCCACCCTACACCAGGAGCTGCTACAAACTTAAGAAAAGAAGCAACTGTTTCACCGGCCAGTCCAGTGTGTCCCGGGTGGGGGGTGGGGTGGGAGGCACCTGCATCCCAGCCAGTCCAGTGTGTCCCCGGTGGGGGGTGGGGTGGGAGGCACTGCATCCCAGCCAGCCCAGTGTGTCCCCGGTGTGGGGTGGGAAGAGCTGCCTCTAGGCACGCTCTGCTCCACTGGCCTGGACTGCAAACCAGACTGTTGACTACACAAGTTCAGAAAGGTTTGCCGCTGGCTTTAGTAGATCACACCAGTTTTCAGCCACGAAAATAATCGCTTGTTTACCTCATAGGCCTCTCCTTCCAGCATGCCTACAATCCCAGCACTCAGCACTGAGGCAGGAGGATCATACATTCCAGGCTAGCCTGGGCTATAGAGTGAGACACTGTGTTAACAGACACAGGAGCAGTCAGAGGAATGAAGAAGGATCAGAGAAATGGTGACAGGGGGTGGATATGAGCAAAGTACAATGGTATCTATCCGGGTGCAGACACCATGATAATTAATACCCACTGTTTTGCACACAAACAAACAAAAATCAATTTAAAAAAGTCTCTTGCCATTAATTTTGTTAGATTGCAGAAACAGTTTGTGTGAATTTAAATTCTTGAATAATGAAGGCTTCGTAAGTCCATTGATAATTATAAAAGCTTGCAGTACAGTATCAGGAAAATAGTTGAAGGCACCCTGAGAGGCCATTATTTACCACAGGAAATAACCAAGAAAATAAACCCATCAAGGTGACTCATGCTGGGGAGTCTGAGGCAGGAGCATTCTCTGAGTTGGGTAACAGACTCAGGCACAGTCTCAAAACAGCAAAACCTAAAAGTTCCTTTTCTTCATCTGTAACTGACACACCTTTAACTGGCTTTGGCTTTCTGAGAACTACAGGACTCAGAACAAACAAAGCGGGGGCCTGGGCCTTCCTGCTTGCCGGCCTCCACCTGTGGTTTCTGTCCCTTCAAAGGGCCGGGGATTAGCTGCCTGAACACAGGAATGCAGCTTTCATTAGTTTGGTGTCTGTTTTCACAGGCATTGAACCTGAACCCTGCAGCCAGTGAGACCTGACTGGGCCTCTCTCCTCTCACGTTAAAGTAGACAGGCCCCGCTGAGTTGATACCAGATACCACAGCAGTCCAGCCCCCACCAGATGCCACTTCCATTAAATCCCATCTTGTTGCTTACTGGCGTGTGGCCTTGGTTAACCACAAACCCTCAGAAACGCCTCAGATCAGCTGAAAGTCTTTGTTTTGTAGCCAGCCTCTTGGTATATAATCAGAAGTTACTTAGAACGCTAAGATATTGCGTTCCTACAGCCGGAGCTGAAACCAACGGGTCACACAGGTAAGATGGCTGGTCCTGAATACTTCATTCATGACAAAAGAGAAGTTATCTGGTATCTTCCCTGCAGCACAGTGTAGAGAGGCCATGATGTTCCAGAGCCCTCTAGTTAACTGAGGAGCTCTGAGCAGGCAGCCCAGGAAGAAAGGCAATACTTAAAGAGGCAGTTAGTGCTCAGAGGGGGAAGGAAGTATCTTAATTCTTCACACTGTCGCTGACCCCGGCCTCCGTGCCATAAATAGGCCAGGATAACATTTGCTGCCAGAGGAAGTTTTCAGAGACTTCTAAAAGGCTAGGAATGATTGGCACCCGAGGTCAATAATTAACTTACCCAGGAATGTGTTCAATTGCACGACTCCTCTTAACTCTTTAAATCTCAGAAGACATTCTCCCCAGCTTGGCAAGAGATAACAACTGGAAACAGAGCAGCGTCCACACAGGTCTGCAGTGCTTCAGGGAGTGAGATGTCCTCAGTCCACCACATGGAGGAGGCTGAGGATTGGATGGTGCCCATCTTGTCAGTTGATATTTTCAGGGCAAAATAAACATGTTTTATTCATCAGGGGACCTAATTGCATGGCTTCCCCCCCCCCATCCCACTTCTAAACTAGGGGTGAGTGATCAGGGAGGACAGACATTTCCTATCTCTGACTGGGCATCCCTCAAGGCTCCCCTAAATGGAGATTTTGGTAAATGATTAGAGGCAATGGTGGTTTCAAGATTATTCCAAATGGAGAAACCACCCACCATTGGTTTGGGGAAGGGGAGTTGCTCCTGGTTTGTGGGAGGCGCCCACCCCCATGAGCTAGCCAGTCTTGTCAAGGAGGCAACCCTAACCACTCTATAAGAACTGGCAATGTAGCCAGGCGGTGGTGGCGCATGCCTGTAATCCCAGCACTCTGGGAGGCAGAGGCAGGTGGATTTCTGAGTTCGAGGCCAGCCTGGTCTACAGAGTGAGTTCCAGGACAGCCAGGGCCATACAGAGAAACCCTGTCTCGGACAAAAAACCAAATCCAAAAAAAAAAAAAAAAAAAAAAAGAACTGGCAATGTGAGCTATGTATGTGTGAAGAGGAAAAATTCAGCCAGGGCATGGGCGGCCTATCAGATAGAGATGGACTTAGGCCTCAAATGGCTTGTGGGTGAGGGGTGGGAAACCTCAGAGAGAAACGACTTCCTTCACATCACTGGGCCACAAACAACTCTCTCCCAGTTCCATGTGCCCCCTGACAGGTACCCTAGTGAAAGAACTACACCCACTGTGACTAAATCATGTCCCTCAAAGTTCATATGCTGAAGGCTTAACCCCCACACCTCAGACACTGGCTAGATTTGGACAGAGGCTCTTTAAGAGTTCAAAAGACCTTTATGAGGGCTATTTAAATTAAAATGGGGCCACAAGGATATGCCCTAACAATGCGTCCTTATGAGAAGAAATAGGAACATAAGAAGAAACACCAGGCCCTGAACCCAGAGAGATCATGTGAGGATACACAGAGAAGCAAAGCCACGACAGAGACCCACATCTTCACATCTTGATCTTAGACCTTCAGCCTCTAGAACTGTGAGACTGTGTCCTCATCAGGGTCACTATGGCTGTGCTGAAACACCATGACCAAAAGTAAGTTGGGGAGGAAAGGGTTTATTTCACTAACGGTTCCTTAGAACAACACCTCATCAAAAGCTGTGAAGGCAGGAACCTGGAGGCAGGAGCTGAGGCAGAGGCCAGGGAGGAGTACTGCTTACTGGCTTGCTCATCCTGGCTTGCTCTGGCCTGCTTTCTTATAGAAATCGGGGCACTAGCCCAGGGATGGCATGACCCATGTACTGGCTGGTTTTGTGTGTCGACTTGACACAGGCTGGAGTTATCACAGAGAAAGGAGCTTCAGTTGAGGAAGTGCCTCCATGAGATCCAGCTGTGGGGCATTTTCTCAATTAGTGATCAAGGGGGAGGGCCCCTTGTGGGTGGTGCCATCCCTGGGCTGGTAGTCCTGGGTTCTATAAGAGAGCAGGCTGAGCAAGCCAGGGGAAGCAAGCCAGTAAGAAACATCCCTCCATGACCTCTGCATCAGCTCCTGCTTCCTGACCTGCTTGAGTTCCAGTCCTGACTTACTTTGGTGATGAACTACAACGTGGAAGTGTAAGCTCAATAAACCCTTTCCTCCCCAACTTGCTTCTTGGTCATGATGTTTGTGCAGGAATAGAAACCCTGACTAAGACAACCCACAATGGGTTGGGCACTCCCTTATCAATCACTAATTAAGAAACTTCCTTGCAGGCTTGCCTATATAACCTGATCTTGTGGGGCATTTTCTCAGTTGATCTCCACCCTCTCCATCCTTTCTGATTGATCCAGCTTGTGTCTCCCCCATTGACATAAAACTGCCCAGCACAAATGGTTTCTGCTATTCAACCCCCTAGCCTATGATATTCTGACAGAGTCAACTCAGGTTTTTTGAGGAGGATGGACAACAAAGTATTTAATTGATAGGTTAAGGACAGCCATGGAGAGCACTGGAAAGGGTGAACTCCTCTGAGAAAACATATCAAGAACAGCTAGAAGAAGAGAGTGGGGAAAGCCAGCCAACAGAGTTTCCACTGTGGAATACTGGAAAACAAGATTGATGGCCTAGAACAGCAGGTGGCACAGTCTCCTGGAATGGATAGAAGTATCTAGGCCTTGATCCTAAAGGCAAAACTAAACTATTGTAGGTTTTTAAGAGGATTGGGGACCCTAGGGGATCAATAATTCAAGTATATTTTCTTCTAGCATATTCTAAGGAGCACGGGCTCCAAGGCACAATGTGTTAAGGGAGGAAGGCTAGGCAGGAAGTGGAACAGCCAGATAAGGATGAGAGAGAGCCCCACACATAAACAAGGGTAGAGCTTGGTGGTGGGGAATTCCTTTTGAGTTGTTTTGTCCCTGTAACTGCCTATCTGGATGCTCATGACATAAAGGATGGATGTGGCCTCGGTGGATGAGGTCTCTAAAGGCAAGTGGTTGTCATGGCAACCCGCTTCACGCCGAGGGCATGGAGACCAAATGGCTACCTCCTCTCCCAGCCTCCCTTTCCCATGCCTGTGGGACCGCATGCCACACTGTACCACGAGCCTCTTCAGAACCATGTAGGGGAACCGGCTGCCAGCTTTATGAGTCGTGGGAAACGCTACCTGGAAACTGCCCATAAAGCCGCACACACTTCACCGTTCTCTGTGAGGCGCTGCTATTTTCTGGTTGTCCTTTCAGCTGTTCGCAGCTGGAGGGGAAGGGAGAGACACAGGTAAAGGGCATTATCTTCAAAGTGACTGAACTTCCCGCATGTCTGCTCTCCGAGGGGACTCTACTGTCTGACTGACCAAAGCAGACCAACTGTGGCTCAGATCTGCTGGGAAGAAAATGGTGATATGAAAAACCGGGGGCTAAAGTTCCTGACCTCCTTCCTGCTGGCAGCCAAATCTCATTGACTCAAAATTTTCCAGAAAGAGAATCCGAGCAGATCCCAGGCTATCTGTGGTGAATGGAACTTGTCGACAGGGTTAAAAAGCAGTAATAGGAAGATTACAGTCGGGAAACCTTGGTCCTGTGATCCAGACCTCCCTCCGGGTGAGACAGACACGGAGATAGAGGGTCATCTCTTCATCCTACGGCATTATTGCCGGGCTGTTTTCATCAGCCAGCAATTGCTCGTTATTTTGGAAATATTAGATTAGAGGCCCTGCTCTCTAAGAGGCCTATGAGTGAAGCACTAGGCTGAAACTAACACAGGCAGATACACAAATAAAACACAGGCTGAAGAGTCCTGGCCTGGCCTTTGCCTCTAAACATATTATCTAAACAATGGGGCTGGGGTGGGGAGCTTAGGAGCGGATCATTTCAACAAACTAGTTCAATATTAGTTCAATATTCGCGGCTAGCCGAGGTTACTAACTTTTGGGTTTTTTGCTTTTGGTTTTAAATCTCTTTTAGAACAGGAAAGTGTCAGGATCCTCGGGTACTAAACTTATTTTGTAATCAAGGTGCGGTCTGAGGACCGGCTGCGTTGGCACCGCCCAGGAGCATGATAGACGTGCAGAACCTCCAATGGTCACCTAGTCCTACAGAATCAACGCCTACACCCGAACCAGAGGTTTTGTGTGCGCGTTGTTGAAGTTTCAAAAGCAAGGCTTAAGAGCAACTGGGACAAAAGAGCTGAGGAAGGTTGGGTGAGTGGGTTTAGAAGTGTGAGAGCCGGAGTGAAAGCCAGGACCCACTTCTGGATGTGCAGGTCCTCAGTCACAGGGTTTACACTGTAAGAATGGGGGCGGGGCATGGAGGAAGAGGTCTGGTCTTCTGAATTTAAAAGGACAGTGCTCCTGCTTCCTAGATACATCCTCAGCCCAGCTCACGGAGTTATAGGTTATGCAAAGTTTAATAGTGTAAAAGAAAGAGCTGTCTTTCCAATTAACAACGAGTAAAGGGCACTTTCTACAAACCGCTTGGTAGTGTATACCACCTGAATAACTTTTCTATTGCTTACCGTCCAAAGAGGCTGCTCTGGATTAGCCAAGATAACGACTCTGCGAGCAACCTGGCTGCACAGCAATTGCTCACGGTGCACATCAGCCCCACCTTTGAAATCCACCGCATCTCCCAAACCGGAGGGAGAGGGAGATTGAGAAGTACCATGCTGGCTAGCTGACTATTTCTTGAAACATAGATTAAACTATTAAATACCGATCACTCCTTACCCATTAGTGGGAGGATGGGTCGCAGTCACACATCACCTGGGCTTCACTGATGAAGATGCCATTGTTCATTCTGCATTACAAGCTATGACACTAAAGCTTAGACAGGCGTGACTTAATGCCACAGAATCCAAAATCAGACAGTGCCCGGACTGGTAGGCATCACGCCTATCCCTCAGAAAAGCCCAGAAGATGAAGCCTGACACGTCCGATTGATCGATGCACTCAAGGCCCCCCTTGGTGCCCACAGTTGGTGCTCCTACCATTTAAGACAGGATTACAAGTGAACCTGAGTCACAAGAATGCGATCCACCTGAGTTTACATTAGGAGAGCAACCAGCGTTCATTCGCGTGCTCATCAACCCTTCACACTGCCTAAGTCACTGCTGACATTTAAACTGTGACCTGCTCAGAGTCCTTTCTCCTTCTCTTCTGAATCACTTAACATTTCCCCAAAACATAACTCTTTATGTCAAAAAAATCTTGAAATAAGATGGCGAAAAGACCATCCCATTGACTCGGAGACTGTGGGGAGCAGCCTTCTCCCTCCCCAGCCCTTCACTCTCCTCCCCAGCCCTTCACTCTCCTCCCCAGCCCTCCCCACTCCTCCCCAGCCCTCCCCACTCCTCCCCAGCCCTCCCCACTCCTCCCCAGCCCTCCCCACTCCTCCCCAGCCCTCCCCACTCCTCCCCAGCCCTCCCCACTCCTCCCCAACCCTCCCCACTCCTCCCCAACCCTCCCCACTCCTCCCCAGCCCTCCCGACTCCTCCCTAGCCCTCCCCACTCCTCCCCAGCCCTCCCCACTCCTCCCCAGCC